>NC_067115.1:46356266-46462832 GCF_021347895.1 Acanthochromis polyacanthus
CAGTTTTCACAAAAATGTTGCAGAACAATGAAACTCTGGGGTCTTATTAGAAGTGGACAAACATTTACACATATATCAGTACAAAAATAAGTCTCTTAAAGTGTTTTTCCTTCATTTTATACTATTTTCTTTAATTGAATGCACATGATTTTGGCATGTCCCAGACACTGCTCTGCTAACCACAGTGTGTGTAATAAGTGTTTAAATTATGCTAAATCGATATATTTTTAACATGGTTTTACTGTCCACAAGACATTATTTGATAAAATGAGTATTTTTAATCGTGTACATGTTTTTTTCATAATTATTTTAAGCATTTCACACCTGTCCCTGAAATTGCTGTCCACCCTGTCATTATGAGGTAACTGTCCCTTTAAGAAACCCTCTGACGGTTTCAGTGGCATCACTACTAGCAATATTTCTTTCTTCACTGGAGACTGAAATGGTGGCTGGTTTCAGAGTAAGTTGTTACACTTATGTTTTGTAATTTTCATCAAATAATGCGTGTAGTTGGATGTTGTCAAGCTTAACATGTCCACTCTGTCATCATTAAATATAAGTTGACATATAAACCTTTCAGAAATGTAAAATATATTTGTTAAACAGAACAGAGTCAGCTTGCTAACTGAATCATGTTACTAAGTAAAAGTCCACCATGTGCTTATTAAATGATAGCGTTATCCAAAAATGTCCACCCTGTCAGCGAACCTTCCATGACAGGGTGGACATGGTTCATGACAGGAAGGTCATATGCATAGTTTAGGCCAAATGCTGATAGTAGTACATGAGAAAAGGACATCTGGCATTTTTAAAAGAATTTCCTTTAGATTTATTGCATTTATGAGGCCATTTAGTCCACCCTGTCATGCCACTGTCCACCCTGTTAATTTCATGTTTGATATAAATAAACAAATTATTTTCACAAGTAAGCAAAATATTTTCTGTGATTTCTTTATAAACATATGAGGGCCAAGTAGTATTGCTAGAAAGTTTGAACAAGTGTCTTTGTTGTTATACATTATTTAGAAAATAAAGTTCAGCTCTTGCAGATTTTATAGAAGAACAAAAGATTTGCCATAATTTCAGTATTATTCAAATACTTTTGCCATTCACTAAAATACATTATTGAGAAAGGGACCAAAAAGAGTTCTGAAAATGTACATTTTATAATCACTATGTAACTGCAATTTATTTATTCTACTTTGAAATTGTCCGTGACAGGGGGGACATATTTTGCTGTTTGTACGTACATTTTCTGCTTGCAGTTAATCTATAAAAAGTGTGGGAGCTTGACCAATATGCATTTCTGAAAGCATAACATCTGCTTAATACAATGAATATGAATTTTGGTGGAAAATTGCAACTTTTTTTTGGGGTGATGGCAAAGTCCAAAAGGCACTTCATACTGATATTGCAACAAGTCCTCCAATTCATACGACCGCATCGGTCGTTTTCACCGTGCACCGGAATACGACCTATGCGGTCGTATGAACGTTTGCGCCCCTACGGGGAAAACGAACGCATTACGGGATTTAATTCGCAAAACGGCTTTTCCGTCGCAAAACGGCTTTTTTCTCACTTTCCCAACACGTTTTTAGGGTTATGGTTAAGGTGAGGGTTAGAGATAGGGACAGGGATAGTGTTAGATAAAAGTTTGTTCATGATGACGTTTCACCTGCGACTCCAGAGTGTCGATATTTACTCAACCGCTAGAGGTCACATAGTCAAAACGTAACACTGGGTCGTAATACTGGCATGTACAGACGACCAATGTGGTCGTTTTTTGTTTGAGGACAGGCTCTGATATTGACCTGCTGTTGAATGCATGTTTTCTTTGTTTTTTTCTTGCTGTTGTTGTTTCAGTTGCACTACCCACAGACGTGGACAAAATTGTTGGTACCCCTCAGTTAAAGAAGGAAAAACCCACAATTCTCACTGAAATCACTTGAAACTCACAAAAGTAACAATAAATAAAAATTTATTGAAAATTAAATAATCAAAATCAGCCATCACTTTTGAATTGTTGATTAACATAATTATTTAAAAAAACAAACTAATGGAAATAGGGCTGGACAAAATGATGGTACCCATAACTTAATATTTTGTTGCACAACCTTTTGAGGCAATCACTGCAATTAAACGATTTCTGTATTTGTCAGTGAGCGTTCTGCAGCTGTCAACAGGTATTTTGGCCCACTCCTCATGAGCAACAGCTCCAGTTGTCTAGGTTTGATGGGTGTCTTCTCCAAATGGCATGTTTCAGCTCCTTCCACATATGTTCAATGGGATTCAGATCTGGGCTCATAGAAGGCCACTTTCGAATAGTCCAACGCTTTTCTCTCAGCCATTCTTGGGTGTTTTTGGCTGTGTGTTTTGGATCGTTGTCCTGGTGGAAGACACATGACCTGCGACTGAGACCAAGCTTTCTGACACTAGGCAGCACATTTCTCTCCAGAATGCCTTGATAGTCTTCAGATTTCATCGTACCTTGCACACTTTCAAGACACCCTGTGCCAGATGCAGCAAAGCAGCCCCAAAACATTACTGAGCCTCCTCCATGTTTCACCGTAGGGACAGTGTTCTTTCTTCGTATGCTTGGTTTTTGAGTCTATGAACATAGAGTTGATGTGCCTTACCAAAAAGCTCCAGTTTGGTCTCATCTGTCCAAAGGACATTCTCCCAGAAGCTTTGTGGCTTGTCAACATGCATTTTTGCAAATTCCAGTCTGGCTTTTTTATGAGTTTTTTCAGCAGTGGTGTCCTCCTTGGTCGTCTCCCATGAAGTCCACTTTGGCTCAAACAACGACGAATGGTGCGATCTGACACTGATGTACCTTGGCCTTGGAGTTCACCTTTAATTTCTTTGGAGGTTGCTCTGGGCTCTTTGGATACAATTCGAACGATCCGTCTCTTCAATTTGTCATCAATTTTCCTCTTGCGGCCACGTCCAGGGAGGTTGGCTACTGTCCCGTGGGTCTTGAACTTCTGAATAATATGAGCCACTGTTGTCACAGGAACTTCAAGCTGTTTAGAGATGGTCTTATAGCCTTTACCTTTAAGATGTTTGTCTATAATTTTTTTTCGGATGTCCTGGGACAATTCTCTCCTTCGCTTTCTGTTGTCCATGTTCAGTGTGGTACACACCTTTTCACCAAACAGCAGGGTGACTACTTGTCTCCCTTTAAATTGGCAGACTGACTGATTATGAGTTTGGAAACACCTGTGATGTCAATTAAATGACACACCTGAGTTAATCATGTCACTCTGGTCAAATAGTTTTCAATCTTTTATAGAGGTACCATCATTTTTGTCCAGGCCTGTTTCATTAGTTTGTTTTTTTAAATAATTATGTTAATCAACAATTCAAAAGTAATGGCTGTTTTTGATTATTTAATTTTCAATAAATTTTTATTTATTGTTACTTTTGTGAGTTTCAAGTGATTTCAGTGAGAATTGTGGGTTTTTCCTTCTTTAACTGAGGGGTACCAACAATTTTGTCCACGTGTGTATATATATATATATATGTATATATATATATACATGTATATATATATATATATATACACATATATATATATATACACATATACACATATATATATATATATATATATATATACATATATATGTATGTATAACAGAAAACTCTTAATCTGGGAAGCAAGGGGAAATAACAGAATGGAGAACTAACTGAATTGAAGTAAGGGCGGACCCGAAGGCCGAGGTAAAAACTAAACACAAATCTAAACTAACCAAGGAAGGGAACTGACTGGAGAATCCGGAAAACAGGGGGAACGGACCAGAGGGAGCCGGAGATGAGGGGCGCAACGATGGCTGAGGAGCAGATTGTCCAAGCGCAGACGGAGGGGAGAACGCGGAGCCGGCAAGGTAATTTAACTGAGTGAAGTGGAGTCCAGGTAGTGGCGAGCATATGGTGAGAAGCATGAAACAGAGTCCAAACAGCGAAGTGTATGTGGCGACATGCGGTTTGTAGAGTCCAGTGTGCAGCGTACAGAGTGCAATAATCCAGCGGTGAGTGGTGAAGTGAGTCAGGCTTTTATGCTGCCCTGATTACTGATGGAGAGCAGCCGCGCTCTGTCACAGCCGCTGGTGATTAGGCTGATTGCCGAGTAGGAGAGGGAGGAATCATGACAATGATATTGCATGTTCATCATAAACACAAAAGGTTGTACATAACCTTATACATACCTTCACAGATGTTTGAGTGGTAAAGCTCTGAAATTTACTGTAGTACAAAGCAGACCTATGGAAATAAGGAAGTCAAGCAAATACTAATACTTGCATATTAACTCATTGTACATACAGTTTAGAAATAAGTACTCTGTTCTCTGTATATTTTGAATGGATGAGTGTTGATTTCAACTATCTGATACCTAATGAAACTCTGTAATGATAGTGATTTAGATGCCGATATTTCTTTATAGATGATTGACAGGCTGTTTGACATAATGAATGGACGCAATCCTCGTGCCAAAGGATTCAAAGCTCCCTTGGGTTTTACTTTCTCTTTTCTTTTACTTTCTTTTACTTTTACTTTCTTTTTCCGTACTTTTATCGCTCCACTTGTGATATTTTCTCACTTTTTGTCCTTTCTGTCTTTGTGAAGCTATGAGATGTAAATAAAACTGAATTGAATTGAAAAGTTCTGATCCTAACAACTAAATGTTCATTTAATCTTAGGATTTCTATTAGTTAGACGTTGAAGCCACTGTTGTTTTTAACACATAAATGTGAGCATTCTCCATATGAAATAAAAATAAAATTGTGCAAAAATATAGCTGATTCTCCTGTAAACTGAGGAGCTGCAGAGCTTCTTCTAGAACAACAGCCGATGCAACAAGAGAAGCACAAGAAGAAAGCAAAGATGGCCGCTGTTCATCCGTTCTCCTTCAAACAAATGATGAAATATAATAATAAACACATTAAAACACATTAACACACACTATAAACACATTAGCACACACCATAAGCACTTTAAAACACACAGAAAACACAATAACACACTAAAGACAGGTTAAAGTCATCAAGTAATGAAACAATTTTATAATTAACATTTAAAATACATTGAGAATGTGGTTATGTTTTCCTCTGCTGTCAGATCAACTCTGTGTGTGTGTGTGTGTGTGTGTGTGTGTGTGTGTGTGTGTGTGTGTGTGTGTGTGTTCATCATCATCAAAAAATGCACATTGAATGTGCATTGATACACATTCAATGTGCACATTCAAAAAATGCACATTGAATGTGCATTTTTTGAATGTCTTTGATCTCTGTGATGTCATCACAACTGACAGAAAGTCCACAAGTGACAGAAAGTCCACAAGTGTAACTCAATAACTCAGTAACAGAGTCAGTTCAACCCACGATTTCTCGTGATTAGCTGCGATTTTTAACACTCACCGGACTTTAGCAGAGAAGAACCGGAGTTTGTGTGCACTACACAAAATGCACCGCTACAACAACCTGTGCCTTGGAAATCTTTCTATTTCCAAGGCACCAAGAGATGCCACCACAGCCAAGGAACCAAAGAGGAATTCTTCTGATTTGTGGGTCCTGCGCACGCAACAGAGATACCAGCTGTTGGCTCGCTACCGCAGAATCTCAGAGTCAGTGATTGATGAGGGTGTTAAACGTACGGCACATGGGTCACACAGGAGAGCTATTGCATCCATGGATTTGTTGGCACTGCGTAAACATCGCAGATATGAATTGCTTGCCAGCCGCCGAAAAATCACAGGCTCACTGGACGAGAAAGACAATGTTTCCAAGGCAAAACCTGCCATTGGAACAACTCGGAGCAGCAACCCAGGTAGCTGCACCTCCAGACACCCAGACATGAGAGGAAGCAAGAGAAGAGCCATCGCCTCCATGGATTTGCAGGCACTGCGTAAACATCGCAGACATGAACTGCTTGCCAGCCGCCGAAAAATCACAGGCTCACTGGACGAGAAAGACAATGTTTCCAAGGCAAAACCTGCCATTGGAACAACTCGGAGCAGCAACCCAGGTAGCTGCACCTCCAGACACCCAGACATGAGAGGAAGCAAGAGAAGAGCCATCGCCTCCATGGATTTGCAGGCACTGCGTAAACATCGCAGACATGAACTGCTTGCCAGCCGCCGAAAAATCACAGGCTCACTGGACGAGAAAGACAATGTTTCCAAGGCAAAACCTGCCATTGGAACAACTCGGAGCAGCAACCCAGGTAGCTGCACCTCCAGACACCCAGACATGAGAGGAAGCAAGAGAAGAGCCATCGCCTCCATGGATTTGCAGGCACTGCGTAAATATCGCAGACATGAACTGCTTGCCAGCCGCCGAAAAATCACAGGCTCACCGGACGAGAAAGACAATGTTTCCAAGGCAAAACCTGCCATTGGAACAACTCGGAGCAGCAACCCAGGTAGCTGCACCTCCGGAGACCAAGACATGAGCGGAACCAACAGAAGAGCCATCGACAATGGTTCGACTAAAAGTAAAAAACCATACCGCGTTCCGTTTAACAGAAGAATGGCTGACCAACTGTCACATCTCAGCCATGGTAGAAACTCTGACTCGGCACCCAACAGAAATTCCTCTGATAGGAAGGCAAATCACAGACATGAACAGCGCGCCCAGTTTCAAAGAAGGCAGCGCCCTCCTGCAGCTGTGCAACGATGTGGGCCTCAAGGGGTGAGCGTTGCAAGACAACAACCCCATGCCAGCCGCAACACTAGGAATCGAGTTGCACGCAGGCAGTGGAACACTGGTCGTGCATGGGCTTGGCAGAGGTATCCCAGCTACCAAAGGCTGACCAATCCAAGGCCCACTTGGTACAACAGACCAGCGTACCAAGCTGATTATCATCGCAGACCCTTTTACAGAAACGCTTCTCGTGCAGGCTTTGCACAGAGACAGCACAGTGGCAAATTCTGTCACTGCAAATGCCAAGTAAAAAGGGACAACCAGCAACGGTTCAGACCACAGCAGAACCGCAGGGGCAAGTTCAACAATGTACACCAGAGACGCCCACAGAACCATTGAAGTTCCAGTGGAAATTTGCTCCAGCCAAGAGACAACAGAGTCAGCAGCAACCAAGGTAGTCGTAGTGGCCCCCAGACTGGCCACCAGCTGACCACAAATGTCCAGCTATCAAGTCCTAAGGTTCCTGATGCAATGAGCACACTGGCGTCGGCATTCTCCAAAATCACCCTTTAATTTGTGTAAATTTTTTTAGTGTCAACACCACCACCGAAACAAATAATTCAAATGACCCAGAAGATGGACAAAATGTCGAAGGCCATGTTCAAGGACCTTCAAAATATGTTTGGCTCTGCAGAAAAGCTGCTGGAGGCAGCCATGAATGTACAATATCCATCTTTTGATGAAGCTGTGGTGTTGGCTTTGAACAACCTTTCCTTTCCCTACTACTCTTTCTTTTTATTCTTTTTATTCTTTCTATTCCTCCTTTCCTTTCCTTTCCTCTCCTGTCTTGTGTCATGTCTTGTGTCCTGTCTTGTGTTCTCTCTTGTGTCCTGTCTTGTGTTCTCTCTTGTGTCCTGTCTTGTGTCCTGTCCTGCGTCATGTCCTGCGTCCTGTGTGTTCTGTGTTCCCCTCTAAAGAATCGCCACCTTATCGCGGTGGAGGGGTTTGAGTGTCCCTGTGATCCTGGGAGCTATGTTCTCCGGGGCAATAGCCACTGGTAAATTGGCTCTAGGTGAGGGACCAGACAAAGAGCGATTCTGAAAACCCTGATGACATTTAACATTTTTTTTAAATTACATTTTAATCGAATACAATGTTTTCAGTATTTTTTTAAATAGCTGTAAGAATGAGCTAATCATTTTTTATCATGGAGCAATATATAGTGTCACCACAAGGCTTCAGCTCCCAACCTGTTGCAATTCTAGAAATATTAACCTCTCGATTTTAAGATATCAAAGAATAAAAATCAAGAATAAATCTTCAGAAAAATAAAAAAAATACAGATGGTCTGAATACCCCTTCTTTTTAACATGTTTTCATTTTTTTTCTACTTCAAAAATAAAACACTTTATATTTGTATTGTCCAAAAAACAGAAACTAGACAATTCCCGCACACGGAAATCGTGGGAGGGGCTCGGGCCGGGCGGCGCTCGGGCCCTCGCGCGACCTCCATCCGGAGCGGGCGCGGGAGAGGCGTATTTCGGCGTTTTCCGGTCCGTCGCAGGCTTTTATTTAGAAATGGTGCTGTGCTTTTATTTTGACAGGCAGAGACAGGAAGATGTCACCTGGTGAAAATTTTGATTGGAGTTACTGTAAAGGTTGTGTGAAGGAGAGAGGTTTTTGTTAGCTGTAAAATGAAATTTTTGTTGACATCCTATGCATGTCCTGGGGGCTAAGCCCCCCTGTCCTTAAAACTGAGTGACGCCTCTGTGGCACTGTAGCAGATGTTCTGAGATGTTTTTTTTGTTTTTTTTCCATCAAGCCAGGGGTTTTTGGAGGGTTCTGTATGGCAAACCATAAATCCGAGCATCACAATATATACATGGCTGAAAAGAAGAGATTTTTTTTTTTTTGAAGACTAAAAGTCTGGAGGTGAAATTATGACGAAGCACGTCATAAAACATCACTTAGAGAAAACATGGAAGATCGGCAGGAAAAAATCACAACTTGGGTTCGAACCCAAGACGCCCGCACCAGAGGCGGGAGCTCAGTGCGCCGAGCTATCACAGACACATACTGACAACTCTTCGTGGCGCCTTCTTGAGTGGCAGACATGCTGCTGACAGCAGTGTTTCTGAACGGAAGCACAACGTCGAGTTTTGCCGGTCCTTACGGGCTAACCGTTAATCCTAGCTTAAAAGTAAAGTGACCGTGAGCGAGAGGAAGGCTGTGGCTAACCAGAAATGTGATTATTTTCCAGATATGGTGAGAAATGACCGAGCGCCAGCGATTTAAAAACACACTGTCCCTCCATGAGCCAGATGATTCAGTTGACATTGGTGCCTATGGAGAGAAGGGTGCAATTTTGCTGTAAACTGCTGCCTGTCATTTCACTTCAGAAAGAGCTAGGTCTTCAAACTTGGATTAAATTGAACCCCAGGAAAATTGTTTACAATCTGACCAAATGTCATTCTCCTAATACTTGTCATTTGGTCGTGAGAGCGATTCTATCGTGAAAGTTTGAGGCGGATTTTTCACCTCTCCACTCTGCCTCGTCACATGAAGAGAGCAGATTCTGAGAATTTTCACTTTTTTGAGGAGTCACTGAGCAAAAACTGTAAATGTCAGCATGACATAAAATACATCCCTGCGTAGACAAGAGAAATCACTGCGTTTTGATGGTCAAATGAAGTTTCTAGGTGAAAGTATGGCGAAGCAGTGGCGCTGTGAAAACAGGTGACTCTTACGTCTGAGTGATTCAGTAATCCCATTCATTGTCTATTACGCCGCCTTCTTAAGGGGCAGACATGCTCCTGACAGCAGTGTTTCTGAACGGGAGCGCAACGTCGCGTTCTGCCGGTCCTTACGGGCTAACCGTTAATCCTAGCTGAAAAGTAAAGTGACCGTGAGCGAGAGGAAGGCTGTGGCTAACCAGAAATGTGATTATTTTCCAGATATGGTGAGAAATGACCGAGCGCCAGCGATTTAAAAACACACTGTCCCTCCATGAGCCAGATGATTCAGTTGACATTGGTGCCTATGGAGAGAAGGGTGCGACTTTGCTGTAAACCGCTACCTGTCATTTCACTTCAGAAAGAGCTAGGTCTTCAAACTTGGATTCATTTGAATCCCAGGTAGATTGTCTACAATCTGACCAAATTTCATTCTCCTAATACTTGTCGTTTGGTCGTGAGAGCGATTCAATCGTGAAAGTTTCAGGCGGATTTTTCACTTGTCCTTCACTCTGCCTCGTCACATGACCCACTCTAAAGAGAGCAGATTTTGAGAATTTTCACTTTTTTGAGGACTCACTGAGCAAAAACTGTAAATGTCAGCATGACATAAAATACATCCCTTCGTAGACAAGAGAAATCACTGCGTTTTGATGGTTAAATGACGCTTGTAGGTGAAAGTATGGCGAAGCAGTGGCGTTGTGAAAACAGGTGACTCTTACGTCTGAGTGATTCAGTCCTCCCATTCATTGTCTATGTGTAAAATTAATGCAGTTTTTTGCTCATAAGTCTAGCAAATATGAATGAATGTCTTAGAAAAACCATAGCCATCGATTCCCGATAAAACCACACAAGCTGATATATAATTTGTGTGTGATTTCTCAAAGCCCTGGGAGGAGTAGCGAGCCAAAGTTTTAGGCGGAAGAAGCGGAATAATAAGAAACAAAACCCGGCGGGAGAGCAATAGGTGCTCTGGCATGTTCCATGCCCGAGCCCCTAATTATAGAAGATAAGTCATGTTAATATTCTAACATATTCAAACAACCATACAAATAAAACAGCACAAGTGAAATACTGATGTGAAACCTCAGTTTTTATTATTTATTTGATCTTCCACTTTTCTTTTTTTAATCCAGACAAGGCTTCGAAATGATTTTTTTACCACATCCGCCACGTCGGTCCGCTTTTCATCAACCTAAAATATTCATATACAACCCGGTCTCACAAGGATTCGTGAAACTGTCACGTAAATTAATCTATGGTTTCGTGTATAGGTTTTTCACTATTGTAGGCCTTAGTTTTATTTATTTATTTTTACCTCTAATCGCTATATTTCAGTGTTTTGCAGTGCACTATAGCTGGTAGACCTACATTTTTAGCCACAGCTGCCCTGGGCCAGACTGACTGGCTGCCAATCCACTCCTACAACCCCTCTGACCACCACCAACATTACACAGCATACACATTCATACACCAGTGTAAGTGGCAGCACTGGAGGTAAGGTGGGTAAAGTGTCTTGCATTGGACGAAGGGCTCTGCCACCTGAGCCGTAGCCGCCCCTAATCTAAATACCTCTCTGCATGTTACATTGCACACATACAGACAAGATGTTTGTGTAGATTTTGTTTTTATGTACTTTTGATTTACTATTGAGGAAACAAAAGGAATAAAGTTTTAAAAGAAGTGGCGGCAGACAAAGCGTGTCTAAATAAATGTTATTGCGTTCTTACAATGCATCATATTGTTCATATGGTTTTACTTTAGCTCTGAGTCAAAAATGATTAAAATCCATGAATAATAAAAGAAGGTTATTTTAGAATATCCATCTTAAAATGCAGTGGCGTGGAATAGGTAAGAAAGCACAAAAAGAGGCAATAAAGTAGACATCTTCCTGTGTCAAATATAGTGGGGTCATAAATGACGCCAGTCGGTCATTTTAGTCGCTAAAATAGCTTGGTCGCTTGAGGGTTAATCATCTCAATGATGCGCAAAAAAAGGATGGACTGCACGCTGCCAATAAAATTACAGACAAACATGTCTACTTTGAGAAACACAAGATGAGGTTGTCCCTGGCTGCGCAGACACTGAGTCGCTCTGTGTCAGTGGCTCTCCGCACAATGAGGGATCTTGGGTACTCTCAGTTTAAAGACTGTGAGGCAACGGCAGAATTCATTGAGGTAATACTATTAATGATTATAGAACCAAGTACATGTTTTAAAAAAACAAATAAATAAAATTTGATTTGAGCATCAGGAACAATTTGTTGACAATTCTGACTGATTCTAAATTCAACATCAAAATGTTGTCATAAACCATGATTGTTATGATCTAGGCGGTTGTGAACCCATGCAGCAGGCAATCAGACAGACGGGTGAATTAATGATGATTTAATAAAGCAATATATATATATATATATATATATATATATACATATATATGTATGTATAACAGAAAACTCTTAATCTGGGAAGCAAGGGGAAATAACAGAATGGAGAACTAACTGAATTGAAGTAAGGGCGGACCCGAAGGCCGAGGTAAAAACTAAACACAAATCTAAACTAACCAAGGAAGGGAACTGACTGGAGAATCCGGAAAACAGGGGGAACGGACCAGAGGGAGCCGGAGATGAGGGGCGCAACGATGGCTGAGGAGCAGATTGTCCAAGCGCAGACGGAGGGGAGAAAGCGGAGCCGGCAAGGTAATTTAACTGAGTGAAGTGGAGTCCAGGTAGTGGCGAGCATATGGTGAGAAGCATGAAACAGAGTCCAAACAGCGAAGTGTATGTGGCGACATGCGGTTTGTAGAGTCCAGTGTGCAGCGTACAGAGTGCAATAATCCAGCGGTGAGTGGTGAAGTGAGTCAGGCTTTTATGCTGCCCTGATTACTGATGGAGAGCAGCCGCGCTCTGTCACAGCCGCTGGTGATTAGGCTGATTGCCGAGTAGGAGAGGGAGGAATCATGACAATGATATTGCATGTTCATCATAAACACAAAAGGTTGTACATAACCTTACACATACCTTCACAGATGTTTGAGTGGTAAAGCTCTGAAATTTACTGTAGTACAAAGCAGACCTATGGAAATAAGGAAGTCAAGCAAATACTAATACTTGCATATTAACTCATTGTACATACAGTTTAGAAATAAGTACTCTGTTCTCTGTATATTTTGAATGGATGAGTGTTGATTTCAACTATCTGATACCTAATGAAACTCTGTAATGATAGTGATTTAGATGCCGATATTTCTTTATAGATGATTGACAGGCTGTTTGACATAATGAATGGACGCAATCCTCGTGCCAAAGGATTCAAAGCTCCCTTGGGTTTTACTTTCTCTTTTCTTTTACTTTCTTTTACTTTTACTTTCTTTTTCCGTACTTTTATCGCTCCACTTGTGATATTTTCTCACTTTTTGTCCTTTCTGTCTTTGTGAAGCTATGAGATGTAAATAAAACTGAATTGAATTGAAAAGTTCTGATCCTAACAACTAAATGTTCATTTAATCTTAGGATTTCTATTAGTTAGACGTTGAAGCCACTGTTGTTTTTAACACATAAATGTGAGCATTCTCCATATGAAATAAAAATAAAATTGTGCAAAAATATAGCTGATTCTCCTGTAAACTGAGGAGCTGCAGAGCTTCTTCTAGAACAACAGCCGATGCAACAAGAGAAGCACAAGAAGAAAGCAAAGATGGCCGCTGTTCATCCGTTCTCCTTCAAACAAATGATGAAATATAATAATAAACACATTAAAACACATTAACACACACTATAAACACATTAGCACACACCATAAGCACTTTAAAACACACAGAAAACACAATAACACACTAAAGACAGGTTAAAGTCATCAAGTAATGAAACAATTTTATAATTAACATTTAAAATACATTGAGAATGTGGTTATGTTTTCCTCTGCTGTCAGATCAACTCTGTGTGTGTGTGTGTGTGTGTGTGTGTGTGTGTGTTCATCATCATCAAAAAATGCACATTGAATGTGCATTGATACACATTCAATGTGCACATTCAAAAAATGCACATTGAATGTGCATTTTTTGAATGTCTTTGATCTCTGTGATGTCATCACAACTGACAGAAAGTCCACAAGTGACAGAAAGTCCACAAGTGTAACTCAATAACTCAGTAACAGAGTCAGTTCAACCCACGATTTCTCGTGATTAGCTGCGATTTTTAACACTCACCGGACTTTAGCAGAGAAGAACCGGAGTTTGTGTGCACTACACAAAATGCACCGCTACAACAACCTGTGCCTTGGAAATCTTTCTATTTCCAAGGCACCAAGAGATGCCACCACAGCCAAGGAACCAAAGAGGAATTCTTCTGATTTGTGGGTCCTGCGCACGCAACAGAGATACCAGCTGTTGGCTCGCTACCGCAGAATCTCAGAGTCAGTGATTGATGAGGGTGTTAAACGTACGGCACATGGGTCACACAGGAGAGCTATTGCATCCATGGATTTGTTGGCACTGCGTAAACATCGCAGATATGAATTGCTTGCCAGCCGCCGAAAAATCACAGGCTCACTGGACGAGAAAGACAATGTTTCCAAGGCAAAACCTGCCATTGGAACAACTCGGAGCAGCAACCCAGGTAGCTGCACCTCCAGACACCCAGACATGAGAGGAAGCAAGAGAAGAGCCATCGCCTCCATGGATTTGCAGGCACTGCGTAAACATCGCAGACATGAATTGCTTGCCAGCCGCCGAAAAATCACAGGCTCACTGGACGAGAAAGACAATGTTTCCAAGGCAAAACCTGCCATTGGAACAACTCGGAGCAGCAACCCAGGTAGCTGCACCTCCAGACACCCAGACATGAGAGGAAGCAAGAGAAGAGCCATCGCCTCCATGGATTTGCAGGCACTGCGTAAACATCGCAGATATGAATTGCTTGCCAGCCGCCGAAAAATCACAGGCTCACCGGACGAGAAAGACAATGTTTCCAAGGCAAAACCTGCCATTGGAACAACTCGGAGCAGCAACCCAGGTAGCTGCACCTCCGGAGACCAAGACATGAGCGGAACCAACAGAAGAGCCATCGACAATGGTTCGACTAAAAGTAAAAAACCATACCGCGTTCCGTTTAACAGAAGAATGGCTGACCAACTGTCACATCTCAGCCATGGTAGAAACTCTGACTCGGCACCCAACAGAAATTCCTCTGATAGGAAGGCAAATCACAGACATGAACAGCGCGCCCAGTTTCAAAGAAGGCAGCGCCCTCCTGCAGCTGTGCAACGATGTGGGCCTCAAGGGGTGAGCGTTGCAAGACAACAACCCCATGCCAGCCGCAACACTAGGAATCGAGTTGCACGCAGGCAGTGGAACACTGGTCGTGCATGGGCTTGGCAGAGGTATCCCAGCTACCAAAGGCTGACCAATCCAAGGCCCACTTGGTACAACAGACCAGCGTACCAAGCTGATTATCATCGCAGACCCTTTTACAGAAACGCTTCTCGTGCAGGCTTTGCACAGAGACAGCACAGTGGCAAATTCTGTCACTGCAAATGCCAAGTAAAAAGGGACAACCAGCAACGGTTCAGACCACAGCAGAACCGCAGGGGCAAGTTCAACAATGTACACCAGAGACGCCCACAGAACCATTGAAGTTCCAGTGGAAATTTGCTCCAGCCAAGAGACAACAGAGTCAGCAGCAACCAAGGTAGTCGTAGTGGCCCCCAGACTGGCCACCAGCTGACCACAAATGTCCAGCTATCAAGTCCTAAGGTTCCTGATGCAATGAGCACACTGGCGTCGGCATTCTCCAAAATCACCCTTTAATTTGTGTAAATTTTTTTAGTGTCAACACCACCACCGAAACAAATAATTCAAATGACCCAGAAGATGGACAAAATGTCGAAGGCCATGTTCAAGGACCTTCAAAATATGTTTGGCTCTGCAGAAAAGCTGCTGGAGGCAGCCATGAATGTACAATATCCATCTTTTGATGAAGCTGTGGTGTTGGCTTTGAACAACCTTTCCTTTCCCTACTACTCTTTCTTTTTATTCTTTTTATTCTTTCTATTCCTCCTTTCCTTTCCTTTCCTCTCCTGTCTTGTGTCATGTCTTGTGTCCTGTCTTGTGTTCTCTCTTGTGTCCTGTCTTGTGTTCTCTCTTGTGTCCTGTCTTGTGTCCTGTCCTGCGTCATGTCCTGCGTCCTGTGTGTTCTGTGTTCCCCTCTAAAGAATCGCCACCTTATCGCGGTGGAGGGGTTTGAGTGTCCCTGTGATCCTGGGAGCTATGTTCTCCGGGGCAATAGCCACTGGTAAATTGGCTCTAGGTGAGGGACCAGACAAAGAGCGATTCTGAAAACCCTGATGACATTTAACATTTTTTTTAAATTACATTTTAATCGAATACAATGTTTTCAGTATTTTTTTAAATAGCTGTAAGAATGAGCTAATCATTTTTTATCATGGAGCAATATATAGTGTCACCACAAGGCTTCAGCTCCCAACCTGTTGCAATTCTAGAAATATTAACCTCTCGATTTTAAGATATCAAAGAATAAAAATCAAGAATAAATCTTCAGAAAAATAAAAAAATACAGATGGTCTGAATACCCCTTCTTTTTAACATGTTTTCATTTTTTTTCTACTTCAAAAATAAAACACTTTATATTTGTATTGTCCAAAAAACAGAAATTATAGAAGATAAGTCATGTTAATATTCTAACATATTCAAACAACCATACAAATAAAAAACGTCATTATCATTGTTTAGTTGAGTAGGCCTATTATTTGTTACAGTTAACAGGCTGTTTTTTTTGTTTGCTTTTTTCCCTCTTTTTTGTGGGCGCCTTCAGCTCCACTTAATTTTTTTATTATTTTTATTTATTCATTTATTGATTTGTGGCCGCCTATTGACGCAGCCGGTCCGCTTTATTTATTTATTTAGCCTAATCATTTGCGGCCGTCTATTGATGCGGCTGCTGTGGCATTTGCTCACATTGCCCAATGGCCAGTCCGTCCCTGGTTCTGTCCTTCTAATGATCTTTGAAAAAGGAAAGCTCCCTGTATTGGATCTCTCGGTGCACTCATTACATTGTTCTCCTAAATAGATCAAAATTAGAACAGTTGAGAGGTACTGTTGTGAGTGCAATGTCAACACTCATGATTTGTTCACGTTGACCATTGTTTTGATGCCATTTAACAGAGGGGACTTGAGCAACACTGTAACAGGCTTGATTTTCTTATTGAACTATGTTCACATGTCCCACCATGTGACTTGCAGGCTCTTTTCCAGCAGCTACACCTGAAGCTTTTTTAGAGTTTTTTAGAGAAAGTATCAAAAAATATATATTATTAATTTAAGGTAACCCTAATTTCAAATCAAAAATATCTCTGTAGATTTGAGAAATCTTGTATGTTATGAACCCCAGCAGAAAATGAACTGCCTTTCTGTAGCAGAGCTCCAGTCAACGTCGTCTTGACAAGTAATTCTTGTGTTCAAAACCGAAGTACTTCAGCTAGTAAATACTATGTAAGGCTTGATTAAAGATAATACACTTGTTTTTATGAATCAGTACATGCCATGTTCAGTTTCACTCAGAAATGTCCAGTCTGTCTTCTTTCACCCTTTCCACATCATAGCATAAAGACTCTGCATGACATCAGAGTCACAGGAGTCAATTTTATTGACCAGTCATCTTCTATGAGAGCATTAGAAATTAAAATGCTTCCATTTTGAAATCAGCATGTCAGTTGCAACATCACAAAGCAACATCATGCTGCATAAACATGTTTTTTTTCCCACCTATAGCACTTGGTTAAGTGTATTAAAATTCAAATTACAGTCACTACTCTGGACAAATTTTGAATGATATTTTTTCAAAACATACCCTCATTCTGTGATTGTGCCATTTGTCCTCTAGGGGACAAACTCTGTTTCAAATCATTGACCATCTCCCAAAAAAACTTTTTTTTTAAAAATCATAAACTGTGGAGATTTACAATGCTATCTATGAAATATTAGTTCAGTATGTCAGACACTTTCTTAGAGGTTTTTCAGTGGACTGCAGACCCAGTTTCACTCATTTTGATTTTCTCACATTGAAATTTGAGGCTGTTTGAAGATGAATATCTCAAGAACAATTCCAGATAAAAGCCTGAAACCTTCACTTGTTTGTCTTGCTAACGTCAGCAGATCAGATTGCTGTTAAATACAGCAGTGGATTGGACATCCCATACATTTGTGAAATACTGCATTAAGAATCACTTTGAGGTCTTCAAGAGTCATTTATTTTAGTACAATCATAAAACTAAACACATCCTAATAAAAGACATTAAAACTGAAAATTGACTGGTTCCATAAAATATTTCTTGTAAACAACAAACCAAAAAAATATCATTTGTATTTGTGTCTTTCTGATGCAGCCACACCCTTAGAAACACACGAAAAAGACTTTTCAACAAATATTTCATAATATTTAAGATTGTGTCAAATTTTCAGGGTGTCTCTGTGCTTGTGCTAGCCATTCTCCACTTCGCCATAGGCAAAGCCTTCCTCAGGATGGCAAAGCCATTTTTAGCATGTTTAGCCACGATGGCGAAGCTAATTTTGCCTAATAAATGTGGAAAAAGGGTTAACTTGCAACTTTTTTGTAATTTGCCGAGCGATAATCAAAGAAAATAACAAACTGCGTCTCCTTTACTGAAGAGCGCTACCGAGTATAACCGGAACGACCTGAATGCTTCCGATCATTAATAGATGCACACTGTCACGTGTCTCGTCTCAGCCAATCAGAAAAAAGGATACAGACTAACCCAGGTGTTGTGCAATTTTCACACTCCCCGGAAAAATCTGACTCCCCCTTCGCGTGAACGCGTGTGACTTACTTTTCACTCTGTGGCCACTTGACGGGTTTTTCTGTTGTACGTTTACTGCTTTTGCTGTTGTTTTTGGGTTAAATGTGACTAAGTACCGAACTGCAGACATGTTTTCCTGTTAAATATGATTAGGTGACATGTTTCTCCTCCTCTTCTCATCCGTATGTGCGCACCCTAAATGGCATTGGGGAGATCCTACGCTACTCTCAGCTTCACTCCTATGAGGACATCAGGACAGGACAGGGTGTAGTCGCCAAATATTGTTCACATTCCATCAGTGTTCTACACGTGTCATTAAAATAATTGTTCACTGAGAAAACTTTATATCTCCTTACTTAAAATCAGACTCCCCTAAGAATGCAAGATATGGCATCAAAATATGTCTGGTATTTATGTATAAAGTCTTTAATATAAGTATAGTTCTAGTTTTAGTATCGTAGTAATTTCTTATTGTTATTTTTATAGGGCCAGTTAACAATATAATAGAATTGAAATTCTTTATTGATCCCACACCTGGGAAATTATTTGCTACAACAGCTAAAACACCAAATCACAACAAGTTTTAAAAAAAAACTCGTAAATTACAGTCTGTAAGAACAGAATAATAAAATAAGGGGCTAAATGATCACAGTATGGCAGATTAAGAACAGAGAGACCATTTCAAAACTAGGACTTTAACAGAAATATGCAGGTTGAGTTAAAAGTGCAGATTGTATGATATGAAATAAAATCTGGAGTCAGATTTTTCTGGGCCACTTGACAAAATCTGACTCCCCTACTATTCTTGGAATGCAAGAAGTGGCAACCTCCAAACTTTCTCAGCTACAACATCTGCACCTCTGCTACTGCTGTGTGAAGTATCAACTATGTATTACTTATTACTATCATTACAGGAGAGAAGTTGTAGGGGTAGTCAGATTTTTCTGGACCACTTGACAAAATTTGTCAGATTTTCTCCACTTTCTCTCCTGTAATGACTACTTCACACAGAAGCAGAGGTGCAGATGCTGTAGCTGAGAAAGTTTGGATAGATAGATAGATAGATAGATAGATAGATAGATAGATAGATAGATAGATAGATAGATAGATAGATAGATAGATAGATAGATAGATAGATAGATATCCTCAGGCCAGTAATCTCCTGAATTAATTATGATTAATCATCAGAGAATCACTGCCAATGTCATGGTAATGACTGGATGCAGCTAATTTACAAAGAAATGATTCTGAACTACATGTCAGCTTTCAAAGATTGGACTTTTCATAGAACACTTCATGTTTTTATATTTACAGACTGACAGACAGGAACCCTAAGGCCAGTAATCTCCTCAATTAATTATGCTTAATCATCAGAGAATCACTGAACCAGCTCTGCATCTAACGGGTTCCTGCAGCCCAGAGGGATCTGAGGAACCATTAAGGTGGTAATTGAGGAAATTCGCCCTGCTGCTCACTGCCTCCATCCAGACGTCTATCCCTCTGCCACTGATAATTCATTTAACTGAGTAACCACTTTGAACGGTTTGATTAATTTACCAGTCACATCTGTTAACGACAGCTTTCCTCTTAATGGATTTTGCAACGAAGCAACGAAGACACTAAACAAGAAATTAGACCTGAATTCTGTGAAGCCGGATCTCAAGGACTTTAAGTTTGTGGAGGACTTCATGAACTTTTACTGAACCCTGCATGGACAAATCTTCTTGGCAGGGGTTCAGTCTGTGTCCAGTGTGCATACGCTGGTGTCGTTGTAGGGTTCCTTGTTGGTTGGACGTTGGTCCAGACTGGTCAAAGCAGCACTGTTCACCATTGGCAGAGTGCTGACAAGTCTGAGAGTTTTGTCCATCTGTTCCATTCTGCTTGGAAAACAAAGAGAACGTCACTGTTGGAATTTAACATTCAGTTGTCTGATTATGTCAGAATTCCTAATCTAACCTACATCCCCAGATTAACCTGGACCAGATTTCTGTGACAAAACCAATACAGGTTAGACTGAACGATAGCTGATAATGTGTTAACAGAATTCAACCGACCACAGTTGTTCAAAACTGTTTTGAAACAATTTTGCAGCAATATCCAAAATTATCCAATACACAATTGTGTGTACACTGTGACTGAGACCAGTCTTTACATACCTCACTGTGACACTGATTGAATGCTTTCTTTCTGGTGCGGATCTGCTGGTGTTGTTTCAGGGAATACAAAGTTGTAAAAGTCTTCTTACACTCATCACATCTGTATGGTCTCTCCCCAGTGTGGACACGTTGGTGAACTTTGAGGTTTGCAATGTAGCTGTAGCGTTTCCCACACTGATCACAAAGGTATGGTTTAACCCCAGTGTGGGTCACTTCATGAGCTTTTAACTGTGAGTACAATACAAATGGTTCACCACAGTGATCACATCGGTACACATCATGTCCAGTGTGGATGCGTTGGTGACATTTTAAGCTCTTTTGGTGCTTGAAAGTTTTTTCACAGGAGTCACAGTGGTACCGCTTTCTACTAGAATGGGGGCATTGATGGATCAACAACTGTTCATGCTGAGTAAAGGTTTTCACACACTGATCACAGTTGAATGGTTTCACTCCACTGTAAATGAGTTGATGGCTTTTTAAATGAGTCTTCCGAGTAAAAGCCTTACCACACTGATTACAGCTGAACAATTTCACTCCACTGTGAATGAGTTGATGTCTTTTTAACATACTCTTCTGAGTAAAAGCCTTTCCACACTGAGCACAGCTGAATGGTTTAACTCCACTGTGAATGAGTTGATGGCTTTTTAACTGACTCTTGTGAGTAAAAGCCTTTCCACACTGATCACAGCTGAATGGTTTAACTCCACTGTGCATTAGTTGATGGCTTTTTAACTGACTCTTGTGAGTAAAAGCCTTTCCACACTGATCACAGCTGAATGGTATAACTCCACTGTGCATGAGTTGATGACTTCTTAATGTACTCTTGAGAGTAAAAGCCTTTCCACACTGATCACAGCCAAACAATTTCACTCCACTGTGAATGAGTTGATGGCTTTTTAACTGACTCTTCTGAGTAAAAGCCTTTCCACACTGAGCACAGCTGAATGGTTTCACTGCACTGTGAATGAGTTGATGGCTTTTTAAGTGACTATTGTGAGTAAAAGCCTTTCCACACTGATCACAGGTGAATGGTTTAACTCCACTGTGAATGAGTTGATGTCTTTTTAAGTCACTCTTCTTAGTAAAAGCCTTTCCACACTGATCACAGGTGAATGGTTTAACTCCACTGTGAATGAGTTGATGGCTTTTTAAATGAGTCTTCCGAGTAAAAGCCTTACCACACTGATTACAACTGAACAATTTCACTCCACTGTGAATGAGTTGATGTCTTTTTAACTGACTCTTCCGAGTAAAAGCCTTTCCACACTGATCACAGTTGAATGGTTTAACTCCACTGTGAATGAGTTGATGGCTTTTTAACTGACTCTTGTGAGTAAAAGCCTTTCCACACTGATCACAGCTGAATGGTTTAACTCCAGTGTGCACGAGTTGATGGCTTTTTAACTGACTCTTCCGAGTAAAAGCCTTTCCACACTGATCACAGCTGAATGGTTTAACTCCACTGTGAATGAGTTGATGTCTTTTTAAGTCACTCTTCTGAGTAAAAGCCTTTCCACACTGATCACAGCTGAATGGTTTGTCCACAGTGTGAATATGTTTGTGAATTCTTAGCTTTGTTGCTGTAATAAAAGTCTTGTCACATTGCTCACAACTCAGTGATTCATCTCTTTTTGCCGTTGTTGCTGAACCATCCTTATCCTCCTCAGAGGTCCCACATCTCACTCCATTGCTGTGTTTACATTTCTGTAGCAAAAGACAAAGATAAAAACAGAGGCAGTGATGGAAGAGCAATCATGAAAAAAATTGAACCTAAAAGTCTCAATTCCATGTAGTTAGACATGAGGCTGAAACAAAATCAAGAATCTGCAGACATGCTAGCAGCTTTGTCATTAGAAACCTAGAAATGTGTCAACAGCACACTCACAATGTCAACAAAACTATTTTCACAGGCCGATAGTTTTCAGCTTTCTACACGGTAGTTTAAGAATATTGGGTAGTAAAATCTGTCGATCAGCGTGAAAAACAAAGCAGAGCTCGTGACTGATGGGATTGTACCACCAGGATCTCTTGATCCCCAGACTTTCCGTTAAGTTACATTACTGGAGAAATGTACAATTTGAAATTTCTCCTCGGGG
This sequence comes from Acanthochromis polyacanthus, assembly GCF_021347895.1. NCBI lineage: Eukaryota > Metazoa > Chordata > Actinopteri > Pomacentridae > Acanthochromis > Acanthochromis polyacanthus. The sequence goes on from NC_067115.1 coordinate 46,378,723, forward strand.
ATCAGATGTTGATACCAGTCCAGAAAAGATCTGTAATTCTGCCACTGAATTCTGGATTTGGCCCGAACGACCTGGGAAATTTGTTGTGCAGCAGTTACACAACCGTTCACCATCAAACAACAAAAGCAACAAAACAGTAAAACACAGGGATGTCAACAGGAAATTCGTATTTCAGCTGAAAATTGACGGGGCGGGGTGGAGGGGGCGGGGCGGGGGGGCTGAAGCTGAGAGATTTATAGAAGTCATTTAGACTGATAAAAATGGTCAAAAACATAACACTAGACTTGTTTCAGTCAGCAAATTTAATGAAAAGTTAACTTACATGTTCTTCAATCTTTTCTCACTATCTTCAGTCCAAAATATTTCACAAATCTATGAGAGTTCTATTCTACTATGTACAATATATACAAGTCAGTTCACTGCAACACTCCTATTTTGTCAATTTTCTTCTCTTTGCAGCAAGCTGTGTAAGTCTCTGGACAGCCTTCCTTTTCAACTCCTGCTGGTGGGCTTTTCTTGCAGTCATTTCCTTCTCTTTCAATGTATCTTTTGCCTTGGCACTTGAAGTAGCTGTTGATGCTGCTGGTGTAACTGTCTGACAGTGCTACGCATCCACGCGATCCGTAGTTAATCAAATCGTTACAATACACACAAAAAGCTTTTCCGGCCACGTCTGGTTTCTTCAGAAATTGTCCAAGTGTTTCCGTTACCTCGTCGATCTTTGAGCCAATTTTCACCTTCACAGGGACTTTTCTCTCCAGCCATTCCCATCGGAACTTATTTTTGACACTTTTGTCAATTTCTGTGACTGATGACTCCTGATCCTTCGTTAAAAATCTCATCATTCCGCTGAACACGATACCAAATCTCCAAACATCCGAGTCGAACACGCCACCATGAATTTGTAACAAAGAATGCTACGAGCAATATGATTGGTCCAAGCTTGAAGCTGTCCAACTGCTGGGCCGTTTACAATCGAACGATAGCTTCAGTGAAAATCTCGCAGGAGTGAGGCGTGAGTTTCGTAGTGAGGCGCGAGTTTCGTTTAACGAAACTCACGCCTCACTCCCGCGAGATGTTAACAACGTTAACATCAGCGACAATAAAGTGCCTAACCCCCCTAAAATTTTCTCAACGGATTTAGAGGATTCACAAAAATGTTCAAATTTGACATTAAATTGGCGGAAATCCGCGGATCCGCAGACAATTGTCATCCCTGAAAACAGTTAAAGGAATAACAACGATTAAAGGAAATGTTTTTAAAATGTAAAAAACACAGTAAAACAATTAAAAGCAAAATAAAAGCCATTTAAAGAAAAATCAAACAAAACATAAGATAGACAGGGACATCGGCAGCAATCTTGGTCATTTGGTCAGACGTCGTAAAAGTTTTCAATAAACAGCCACCGATGTAATCATGTAGAGGACTTTTCTTTGGTCTGCACTGTTTGAGACACCAGATTACATACATACATAGATTTATTTCCAACCCGGATAAAAGAAAGGGATTCTGTGGAGACGCTGACATGAGACAGTTTTTAGTCTCAGCGTGCTTAGCCCTGAAATCATGGGAGTCAAACCTGACATAAAAACTGTTCAGACTTTGAGCCAGCTCTAAATCAATATTATAACCACTGAGCTGAACTCTCTCATTGACACATTAATTGGTTCCAGTGATCAGATTCATGCCGTCCCAGACTGAACTGAGGTTGTTCATTTTGAGCTGAGACTCAAGGTTGTCTTTGTATTGTCTTTTGTGGGTCCTGATCTCCTACTTTATTTCCTTCTGGCGGTTATACAGATTTAGTGTATTTCCTTCTCTGAAGACTGTTTTCTTTCTGTACAGTAGGTCTTTAAGCTTCTTAGAAAGTCATGGCTTAGTGTTTGGATACAGTTTTACAGTTTTTTCAGGAGTAACACTGGTTTCACAGTCTGTGACCCAGCTGCTCACAACATCAGTCGGTTCATCAATATCAGCTGAGGACTCCTTAAACACGTCCCAGTCAGTAACCTCCAGACATCCCTGCAGAGTGTGACAAACTTTCACTCTGATGTTCTGCACTTTGCCTTGCTTCAGTACAGTGGTAGACAGGGATAAGGAGGATGCAGTTGTGGTCAGAGGAACCCAGAGCAGAAGCACCTTTGTGCCCACAGGTATTTATTTCACTGGCCTTTGGACGGATATAGACAAGTTTCACAAATATTTGGGGAAACTTCTGAGGCAGATATGAAGGGCACAATGAAGCAGAAAGCAGTTCTAAGTCAGTAGTGCACAGTTTCTCCAGGACAGTGTCAGATTTGCACCAGCACTGTCCTTGTCATTTGGAAGACCCACTTGTGCCCAAGCTTTCATTTGCTGGCTGATGTTGCTTCCATATTTCCACATAATGTTCTATCTTCTTGATGCCATCTATTTTGTGAAGTGCACCAGTCCCTCCTGCAGCAAAAACACTCTCACAACATGGTGCTGCCACCCCCATGCTTCACAGTTGGGATGGTGTACTCAGGCCATCCTCAGCCAGCATCTTCACAAGGTCGTTTGCTTTTGTTCTGGGGTTGATGAGCACATTTCCCTCCAAAACAATTCTAACCTTAACCAATCTCCATCTTGAGTAGTAGGATGGCTTGACATTCCCATGGTGTTGATCTGTGCATGTAATTATTTGGACAGATAAACCTCAAACCACAGCAATCTGGAAATTGCACTCAAGGATGAACCACACCTGTGGAGGCCCACAAATGTCTTCCTGATGTCTTGGCTGATTTCTTTAGGTTTTCTAATGTCATCACACAAGGAAGCAGTGTGTTTGAGGTGTGCCTGAAAATACATCTTAATCTATCAAAAGCTTTCAAAGTCAGGACATCATCATCTTGAAGGCATAGCAATCTTAGTGTATGCAAACTTCTGATTATAGAATAGAATGACTTTATTCAGTCCCTCCAAGATTTCGCGGGCGTTTTTCATGATTGTTGCGGCCGAAAATGCCTGAATTCGCGGCAGATTTTCTAAAAAAAATTGCGATAAAAGTTGCAATGTTTTAAGCTTATTTGTTGTGATGAAATTGCGGGAGACAGTGACAACTACTAAAAAGCTGCATTTTTTCCAGATTGTAGAACATGTTTCAACGCTGTAATTGACAATATTTATTCCGAAATTAATTATATAACGTTCCAACCCATTTCCACAAAAGCTGGCACACTACAGTGGGAAATTAGCAGCAGCCAGATACTGGTTTAACATGATGTGGTTGGTAGATTTGCGGCACAAAATGCTAATTTACTATTGAATGAATCATATTTGGACATATCTGTCAGTGGCTTAAAAAGTTAATTTCACATCCTGGCACACACGTGTTCACAAGCACACGCTCACAGCTGGTCACATCAACTAACAAGAACAGCACAGAGAGCGCGCAGTCCTCCACCAAGACAGGGGTGTGTTCTGCATGTGTACATACCGAATCGCGTGATCTAAATATGTAGCTGGTAACTGGAATTGATGGGACTCAGAAACACCCCCACAATTTAATCAGTTGTTCCTTGTGTCATTTCCGATACGTCCACAGTGGTAGATTTGTTGTAGGATCACAATCATGTGATAGTCAGCAGGCGGCTGAGGTAGCATTCACCTGTTGCCATGGTTACCGTGCCGCTATCAGACGCAGTGCCGCTATGAATCCTTAACAAATACGTGGATCCAAACTTTAAGCCGCATCACTGCTGAAGTCTAATCATTTGGTCCTTGTGTCATTTCTGACCGACCCTGAAAATTTCATTCAAATCCCTGAGTCTGTTTTTGAGTGATGTTGGTAACAGAGGAAGGATTCACACACGCTGATCGTCACATAACACTGCCGAGTTCTTTGGTGGAATAATTAAACTAATTTACCTCATTCTTTCAGTGCTCTAATGGATCTGGATGCAACGGTTTCCATCATGGTGATTAATGTGGTCTGTTTTCCGCTCATTTCAGCCGTTCTAATATGTTTCATGTTTTTTTAAAGTGTATTAATCGCTGATTTTTTTTTCTTCTTTTTTTGAATTCCACCACAATATTGCACGGTTGTAAAACAGTTTAGCTTCGCTTTGGTGAAAAACATCAGTGAATTAGTTGTTTATCAATGTCTTCAGCAGTCATTTTTGTTGGTAAATGAGAGACATTAGTACCGCACATGTCTGCATCTTCAAACCATAAACAAGGAAGTGAATTTGGTGACGTATGTGCATTAGGTTTGCGCTGGGGGCTGCTATGATTGGTGGAACTCACGGGAGGCGGGCCAAAATTGCGGGAAAGTTGCGGTGATTGGACAAAATTGCAAGGCCACGCAAAATTTGCAGAGATTGGTTGATTTCGCGTGATCACAACATCGCAAATTCCTGGAGGGACTGCTATATTGATCCCCGAAGGGAAATTCAATTGTTTGGTCTTATCTTTTTGCATTTGAATTAAACAGTCCGATTGCTGATGGCAAGAAACATTTCCTGAATCTTTCAGTCCTGCAGCACAGGGATAGGAGCCGTCCACCAATGTTTTGTTGTTCACTGAGGCAAATGTGAAGTGGATGATCCATGTTTGTCAGAATGGCCTCCATCTTTCTAAGTGTCCGTCTCTCCACCTCATCCTCCAATGTGTTCAATCCGATTCCAACTACAGAGCAGCTTTTTTAATCAGTTTGTTCAGATGCCTTGCATCCTTGTTCTTTATGCTGCCTCCCCAGCAGACTGCAACATAAAACAGGACACTTGCTACCACAGACTGATAAAACATCTGCAGCATCTTACTGAAGATGTCTATTGATCGAAGTGCTCTCAGGTAAAAAAGTCGGCTCTGGCCCTTTTTGTAGATCAAGTCTGCATTTTTAGACCAGTCTAATTTATTGTCAAGGTGGACACCTAAATATTTATATGATGTCACCACCTCCATGTCAACACCACAAGTGTTCAATAGATGAAGAGGGGTTTTGGATCTGCGGAAATTTATGATCATTTCCTTTGTCTTTGAGGCGTTGAGTAGCAGGCAGTTTTTGTGACTCCAGTCACTGAAGGCACTTATCAGATCTCTGTATTCAGCTTCATGTCCATTTCTGATACATGCCACGACAGCAGTGTCAGCGTATTTCTGAATGTGGCAGGACTCAATGCTGTATTTGAAGTCAGATGTATACAGTGTGAACAGGAATGGAGCCAGGACTGTTCCTTGTGGAGCCCCAGTACTGCTCATTAATGTCCCAGAAACACAGTTCCCCAGCCTGACAAACTGGCCTTCCTGTCAGGTAATCTGTGATCCATGAAACACAGAAAGGATCCACTCCCATTTCTGTGAGCTTGTGCTTGAGGATGGTGGGTTGGATGGAGTTGAAAAATCAAAGAACATGATTCTCACATAAACTCCAGGTTCCTCCAGATGAGACAGGGCATGGTGAAGCATGAAGAGGATGGCATCATCCACTCCAATGTGTTTTTTGTAAGCCAACTGCAAGGAATCAAGTTTGTCTTTGACCTCAAGCCTCAGTAGACGTAAAACCAGCTGCGCCAGAGTTTTCATGATGTGTGAGGTCAGAGCAATAGGTCTGTAGTCATTTAGTTCAGCCGGACATTTGATTTTTGGTACCGATACAATACAGGATGTCATCCATAGAGCAGGCAGTCTTTGCAGGTAGGACTGTGTTTCTACAGAAGCTGATGTATTCAGTAAAACAATCAACCTGTCTGTCAATGTTCATACTGTCCTCATCCGTTTCCAGAAGCACATTCCAGTCTGTTGATTCAATGCAGTCCCTTAGAGCTTCACTAGTTTGAGGAGTCCGTCCTCTGATTTGGACTTTAGTTGCAGACTGTCTCAGCACACAAGGTTTGTAACAGGTCTGCAGATGAACCAAGTTATGATCTGACCTGCCCAGTGGTGGTAAGGCAGTAGCTCTGTAAGCTTCTTTGACACTGGCATACAGCAGGTCTAGGGTTTTATTCTCTCTGGTAGGGCAGTTAAACTGTGTAAATTCAGTCAGATGAGAGGAGAGGCTGACATGATTGAAATCTCCTGATATTATTACAAGTGTCTCAGGATGTTGAGTCTGTATCCTAGCAACAGTATCATGCAAAACATCACATGGAACCAAGTCAGTTACCTTGGGTGGAATGTATACAAGTATTGTTATGATGTGACCCTTGGAACATAGTATGGCTAAAGTCCATAGTCAAGTCCAAGATTGTGAAGAAAGTAATGAAAATTCTATTTAAAAAAATCTCTTTCATTATTCTGGCATTTAAAGATAATTTTGGTCATCTTAACCGACATAAAACAGGAGAAGCATTGCCAGATTTAATGTCAGATCGTGTAAATTAAAAAAGGGTTATGTGTCGTTTATACAGTGTAAGTAAACTTCTGGGTTCAACTGTCTGAATTTCATGAGAAGGAAAAGGCTGGTAAACTCACAATGCTCAAAAGTATTATTCTCTACCAAAGAAAATGCTGCTCTTTACCTTCCTGAACAACTTGCTTGAAAAACAAGACTTTTCTTCTGTTACTTATCTTCATCACCATGTAAGACATTTTCAGAAAGTATGATCAGCAGCTAGTTCAGCCTCAAACAAAAAACAAGCAGCTTCCTAGCAGTCCACCATTATATCCTCAGTACAGCTGCTTCTGCAGAGCTACATCTCTCCAGCCAACGTCACCTGGCTTTGGTCGGCCCATCTAACCAACTGGAGCAACTTTACACATTTTAAAGAACAAATTCATGATAATAATGTTACAGTGGTATGTTTCTCACTTTTTGTGAAGAATCCATGTTTCCTCCGTTGTTGAGCTCAGACTAAATGGCTGCCAACATTCCTCTGCTCCTCCGTCAGACTCTCCTCCTCCTGCCAATCACCTGTCACATCAAACACATCTTCATTAGGATACCACTCTATACACAAGTGTCAGAGTGTCCCATATGTTCATCAGCCAACACAGAGGACACATTTCAACTCAATAGTTCACTTTTAGCTCTTTTCAGTTTCACTAAAACTGATACAAATGAACTTAAACTGTTAAAAATAAGGAACACAGACAGAAAACAGACATGGAAAAAGAGAATAAAGAGAACATAAAGATGCTACTGCAGGTGATTCAAGACAGGACTGCTGGTAGAAAACTGTTCATGCTGTAAGTTAGTGAATGTATTTTACTGCTCAGTGTTCTGTTTAAAGGCAGCTCTCACTCTCTGTTCTTTGCACTCTCCCATAGTGTCAAGTGTCCTCCCACTTTCAATGACAGGTGATTCGCATTAATGATATTTCTCACAGTTTGTGCAGTTTCCCCACTTGAAAAAGGATGTTTCATCTACCCAGGGTTTGAGCAGGACTCCACTCATCAATCAGACAGTTGCTTTCTTTCTTTTCCCTCTTTTATTTTGCAGTGGTCACAAATTCATGAGATACAGAGGTGGCAACTTCCATAAGTCCATACGTTTAGTTGATAGATTAAGGTGAAAAACCTTTAAACAGAACACAAAAGGACAATGTTCACATTACTGCATTCAGCAAATAGTAACAACCATTCCTCATGGACATTTTCACCACATTGGCAAATGCTACTCCACTCAGTTTATGTTTGTCAACCTCAACACCACATAAACTGAAGCAACAAATCATGGCATGAGCAATATTCAACCCAATACTATACCACACATGAATTTATCTGCATTCTAAAGAGTTAATTTTAAATCACAGTTGAACAAATTACTCTGAGGATTTTTATTAAAATTTTTTAACCATTTTATACTTTTTACTTCATGGTTTTAAAATTATTTTAAGTGCATAAAGTGCTTTTAAAGTGCAATCCTTTCCAGATCCAATAAATAAATAAAGGGCATCGTAAAAACCCACCATTACAAACAGGATGAATTCACTGGTCTTAGCTGGAACCCTCTAATTAGCACCAGAGCCCTAGAGACAGTAAGAGTTGCGACACTCCCATAGGGTGCCGTTGTACGCTTTCTTTCGGTCTACTTCCGGGTTGTGGAGGCTTGTTTAGTTCCAAGCACCGCTTCGACAGTGATAGCCAGCGTTCATTTGCACTGCAGGTCGTTGAGTATATGTGGAGGTAAGTTGATGAAATGCCTACCTCTTTTGAATTGTCAACTGCCTATATTTTATCAGAGGCTCTTTATGATGCATATGCTGAGCTTTATTTGTATTTGCGCAGCGTAATTATATATATATTTTATCTTGGTAGACGACCGAATTTCTGCTACTTTTTTTTAGCTCGACTCTGCTGTTAGCTGTGAAGTTATCTCCAGGGATATATTGACGGATTAATTGTTGATGAGTTGCTACCTCTTTTTAATTTTAACATCTTTATATTGTATCAGAAGCCCTTTGTGGTGCAGACATTTATCTGTATTTGTGAATATTAGCAGATGACCGACTTTCAGGCATTGCCATGTGCTTGTTAGCTGTTCTTTGAAAGCTACCTAGCTACATCGCTACCTCTTTTTAATTGTCAAGACTACGTCCTTTATATGAGACCCTTTATAATACATAAACTTATACTTGTAAGTATTTAACAAATATATTTATTAATATCTATCATATCTATCTATCCACCAGTATCCCGAGAGCCCTCACTGAAGACACGAAGACCCTCATTGTTTCTCCCATTGTCAATAAAACATACTATTTCATTCATCAAAGCATAATGAGTTGTTATTCTTGAATATATATTTTGTGTATGTCTTAAAATGGTTATAGTGAGTCAACTCCTGCCTCATCAGAAGTGGCTGGACACTATCTGCTGAATGGACTGTTGTTACTCTGCTTTTCAATAATTGCCAGACTACGAGTAAGTGAATCAGAGAAATATAGACATTGTCTGGAAATACAATAATCCAGCTGGGCAAAAATTAACATTTTCAATCATCTTACATTTCTGTGTAAAAGTCGATTTTCCATGCTAACACGAATGTGGAACATTCCCTCCAAAACCTCAAAAGTGTCTTTAATATGTCACCTTACGGCTCAAAATGTAAAACTGACATTTACATACATACTCCAATGAATTAATAATCAAACAAGTATTTGGAGGTGTGATTTTATTCCTTTTTTACCGTGAAATCGCCGCTCTCAGTCCCATAGAAGGAAATGACAGCGCTGCCTGTTTGGAACTATTCAGGCTAACATGAACCACGTGACCGCCCCGCTGCCAGAGCATGAGTGTCGCAACTCTTACTATCTCTCGGGCTCTGATTAGCACCAATTAGCCTGCAATCTTATTTTCAACTGAACAATTTCAAAACACACGGCAATTATTGGTAAACAGACAAAGTTCACAGCAAGCCGCTCGTGGCTGATCTCCGTGGCTAATGCTAATGCTAACACATACTGCAGTGGCACACATCGGCAGCTTAAACAGTCTTTTAGAGTCTCCACAATTCTGCTCTTACCGGCTGCAACCCGGATTTTGGAGATGAAGGCAATCCTGCACAGTTTGCCGCAGATCTTGATGCTTTCCCAACAGAAATTCACGCACACTTTGTTTGAACACCGTCATTCATTCTCAGCTCCTCCTCAGTGCTGCGTGTGTCTCCTTTTTGCCGCCGGTGACAAACCTGAAGCCGGAGATTGGTTCCGCCCCAGCTGAGTGTAGGATCTGTGCGTAAATGCTTCTCCTTTGAGTTTTCAGCTCCTTCCAGTTTGACTTGACACATAGACTGCTTTGCACTCTGTGTCACCTGTACCTTCAGAGCTCTGAATAAAAGAACAAAAGATTTATTGCAAAGAACAAAAAAGTTTTGCCTCCACAGCAGCTTGTTATGAAAATGATTGTATTTGATGATTGAATGTTCTTATTCATTGTAATACTGTGTGATGTGTGCTAAAAGAGGAACAAGGACACGAACTATCATCAATATCATTTCATCTTACATGGCTAATTTAAAAAAATATGACATTATATAAATATGCACTACTGTTCAAAAGTTTGAGGTCACTTAGAAATGTCCTTTTTCTTGAAATCAGTTCTTTTCAATGAAGATAGCATTAAATAAATGATAAATCCAGTCTAGACCTTGTTAATGTGGTAAATGACTCTTCTAGCTGGAAACAGCAAATTTTTAATGGAATATCTCCATAGGGGTACAGAGGAACATTTCCAGCAACCATCACTCCTGTGTTCTAATGCTACATTGTGTTAGCTAATGGTGTTGAAAGGCTCATTGATGATTAGAAAACCCTTGTGCAGTTATGTTAGCACATGAATGAAAGTGGGAGCTTTCATGGAGAACATGGAATTGTCTGGATGACCCCAAACTTTTGAACGGTAGTGTACAGAAGAATATGGAAATCATAACGCAGTGTTTGAGCGGTCGTAGGTGAGCTGGTGTGCTAAGGATGAAGAGTGGAAAGGCACTTGGTCCTGATGATATACCTGTGGAGGTATGGAAGTGTCTCGGAGAGGAAGCAGTAGAGTTTGTGACTGGGTTGTTCAACAGGATCTTACATAGTGCGAAGATGCCCGAGGAATGGAGGAGAAGTGTGCTGTGTTCCTCTGACGCTCACTTGAACTAAAAGCATTTGAGCTGCACAAAGTGTGAAATGAGAGAGGAAGCAGTGAATCTCCAAACTGCTGACAGACTTTCACACATTATTGTCCAGTGAAAATCAGCTTTTTGTGCAGCCACACTTGATCCTGATTTGAGTCTTTAAATCCTGTTCTAGTGATGAAATGAGAACTTCCTTCATCTTGTGTGTGATGGAGAAGAATAAAGGGCTGTGGCTAAAAATCCTGACTCTGAGTTCTTCATTACAAACACACATTATATCAGCTGGTTATTATTCATCTGCTTTGTTCTACTCAACATGGAACACAGAGATCAGAACAGGTAGAAATTTAAATATAAAACATCATTTATTTTACAGTTGTAAATTTGATTAAATAGAATTAAAAATGTCAACAAAAAGATCAGATCTTCATAATTTATTGTCTCCATAATGTAAAGTCACTTCTGTTCACCTTTTTGGTTCTGAATCAGAGAAAGCAGCATTTTCTCATCAATTCTGTCTCGTGCTTTAATCATTAATGTTTCAGCTTATTCTTGTTATTGAACTGTTTTCCATCATTATGAACTTTTCTTGCCATAAATCTCCAGAATTTTCTGATGGGATTAAGGTGTGAGGACTTGGCAGTCAGTTCATCACATCTAGATCACTCTTTCCAAAGTATTCTGCGCTCTTCTGTGGTTTGTGGTAAATTCATCCTGAAATCCTTCCATTTCTGTCCTCAATATTCTACCAAATATCAAAGATTCCTTTGGAAGCAGATCTTCAAGGATTTTAGATTTGATTTCCAACAATCAGAATGTTAGAAGTTTCCCTGTTGATCATATTTTACTGATAGTTTCTCTCAAATGTTTCAGCTCATTTTTACTGGAATATTCTGAAGTAAAGTTTGTGTTTTCTGGTGAATGGATCAGATCTCACATTTAGTTTCAATCAAACCCTGAGGCTTCTGGAAAATACACACAGCTTTAAAATAATGTTGGATCATCTGCTGACTGTGTCATTATTAAATGCTTTTAGAGTTTCATTATTTTAACCCTCGTGTCGCTTTAAAGTTTGAAAATGTGGAAAATAATAAATATTTTCACAGGGAAACTTCTGATGTCCACATTTTAACATTTTTGGGAAATTTTTTTGAACATTTTTTGGTGGAAAAAGAAGAAATGTTTCTAAAGAACATTCACATAAAAATCAACCAAAATCCAGTAAATTCTCTGGATTCTGGTTGATTTTTATGTGAATGTTCTTAAAGAAAATATCAGAAGTTTTACTGATAAATATGGAATCACTTTAGATATTTTTAGGATTTATTGGAAGATTTTTACTCATTTTTTAAAAAAAATATTTGCAGGAATTTTCTTGCCAAATTAGGGGGATTTTGTTTTTGTTTTTTTAAATAAAACTTTGAAGGAATTATTGGAATTTTTTTCCTGAAGGTTTTTGCACATTTTCATAAATTTAGTGAATTTTTTTTGCTGAATTTCTGGATTTTTTTCCTGTTTTTTGGTGCCGTAAATGAAGCCAACAGGAGGGTTGATATCCAGAGCTAATAATAAACAGCAGAGGACTGATGGGTCTCCTTGGTGTTTGCTCCTGTTAACATCTCATCTTCTAGTAGTTCCACACTGAAGGAATTCTGCTGGACAACATTGAGAGCATATGAATGAATTTTCCATCCAAAATAATGCAGTGAATGTCAAATAAAGTGGTGTTGAAGCTTGTCAGAAGCTTTCAATGAATGTAGAAAGAGTGTAAAAGCAGCATCCTCTACCAAATGAGCACAATCCATCAATCATCATCAAAGTGTCCAAATTCCAGAGAAGACATGAACTGCAGATTGTAAATGAGTCAAAGTATCCATTTAAAATCATTTCTAGACCATGATCACAAAGTCAAACACTAGATTGTTCTTTTGTCCTTTTCTGTCTCATTTTCACAATATTTTGTCTGGTTTTTGTCTCATTTTTTGTCTTTTTTAATCTGACTTTTGTGGTTCTGATCCTGTAGTAAAAAGCGGTCCGGCCCACTTGAGATCAAACTGGGCTAAATGTGGAACCTGAACTAAAATGAGTGTGACTCCCTGATTGAAAGCTTCTTTGAATGCTTCAAACAGTCATTCTCTAATATCAGCCCAGAAAAACGGATCAAAGTTGGTTGTAAGTCCATCTGGAGCCGCTGATTTCCCCAAAGACATTTTCATTCCAGCTCTATCAATCTCTCCAAACACGTGCTTTTAAAGTCAGTCTGAGGAAGAAATGCTTTGACTTTTGAAAATAAATAAGTAAATTTTTTATCCTTGCGGTAGTTTTATCTCATATCTTTCTCATTTTATGCATATTTGTGGTAGTTCTGTCTCATATGTCAGTTATTTTATGTAGATTTCTGGTTGCTTTATCCATTTCTTGGTCATTTTATTCCTATTTGTGATAGTTTTAATACTAATATTTAAATGAGTCTGATTATTCTCCATCATTTCTAACACTGGTGGCTCTAAACCTTCATATTTCTACATATTAGTGTCCCTCTATGATCAATAATACTGGAGGGTCTGAACCTCAGTATTTAAACTGCTTCATTTCTTTTGTCAAACCAATCTGATTTATCTGCAGGAAAAACTGATTTCAAGAAAAAGGACATTTCTGAGTGACCTCAAACTTTTGAACAGTCGTGCATATTTATATAATGTCATATTTTTTAAAAAATTAGACATGTAAGATGAAATAATATTGATGATAGCTCGTGTCCTTGTTCCTCTTTTAGCACACATCACACAGTATTACAATGAATAAGAACATTCAATCATCAAATACAATCATTTTCATAACAAGCTGCTGTGGAGGCAAAACCTTTTTGTTCTTTGCAATAAATCTTTTGTTCTTTTATTCAGAGCTCTGAAGGTACAGGTGACACAGAGTGCAAAGCAGTCTATGTGTCAAGTCAAACTGGAAGGAGCTGAGAACTCAAAGGAGAAGCATTTACGCACAGGTCCTACACTCAGCTGGGGCGGAAACAATCTGCGGCTGCAGGTTTGCCACCGGCGGGATACATGAGAACACACGCAGCACTGAGGAGGAACTGAGAATGAATGACCGTGTTCAAACAAAGTGTCCGTGACTTTCTGTTGGGAAAGCATCAAGATCTGCGGCAAACTGTGCAGGATTGCCTTCATCTCCAAAATCCGGGTTGCAGCCGGTAAGAGCAGAATTCTGGAGACTCTAAAAGACTGTTTAAGCTGCCGATGTGTGCCACTGCAGTATGTGTTAGCATTAGCATTAGCCACGATAACCCTAACCACTGCAAAATAAAAGAGGCAAAAGAAAGAAAGCAACTGTCTGATTGATGAGTGGAGTCCTGCTCAAACCCTGGGTAGATGAAACATCCTTTTTCAAGTGGGGAAACTGCAGAAACTCTGAGAAAAATCATCAATGAGAATTACCTGTCATTGAAAGTGGGAGGACACTTGACACTATGGGAGAGTGCAAAGAACAGAGAGTGAGAGCTGCCTTTAAACAGAACACTGAGCAGTAAAATACATTCACTAACTTACAGCATGAACAGTTTTCTACCAGCAGTCCTGTCTTGAATCACCTGCAGTAACATCTTTATGTTCTCTTTATTCTCTTTTTCCATGTCTGTTTTCTGTCTATGTTCCTTATTTTTAACAGTTTAAGTTCATTTGTATCAGTTTTAGGTGAAACTGAAAAGAGCTAAAAGTGAACTATTGAGTTGAAATGTGTCCTCTGTGTTGGCTGATGAACATATGGGACACTCTGACACTTGTGTATAGAGTGGTATCCTAATGAAGATGTGTTTGATGTGACAGGTGATTGGCAGGAGGAGGAGAGTCTGACGGAGGAGCAGAGGAATGTTGGCAGCCATTTAGTCTGAGCTCAACAACGGAGGAAACATGGATTCTTCACAAAAAGTGAGAAACATACCACTGTAACATTATTCTCATTCCTTTGTTCTTTAAAATGTGTAAAGTTGCTCCAGTTGGTTAGATGGGCCGACCAAAGCCAGGTGACGTTGGCTGGAGAGATGTAGCTCTGCAGAAGCAGCTGTACTGAGGATATAATGGTGGACTGCTAGGAAGCTGCTTGTTCTTTGTTTGAGGCTGAACTAGCTGCTGATCATACTTTCTTAAAATGTCTTACATGGTGATGAAGATAAGTAACGGAAGAAAAGTCTTGTTTTTCAAGCAAGTTGTTCAGGAAGGTAAAGAGCAGCATTTTCTTTGGTAGAGAATAATACTTTTGAGCATTGTGAGTTTACCAGCCTTTTCCTTCTCAAGAAATTCAGACAGTTGAACCCAGAAGTTTACTTACACTGTATAAACCACACATAACCCTTTTTTTAATTTACACGATCTGACATTAAATCTGGCAATGCTTCTCCTGTTTTATGTCAGTTAAGATGACCAAAATTATCTTTAAATGCCAGAATAACGAAAGAGAGATTTTTTTTTTCAAAAAAGAATTTTTATTACTTTCTTCACAGTCAGAAGTTTGCATACACTGAGATTGCTATGCCTTCAAGATGATGATGTCCTGACTTTGAAAGCTTTTGATAGATTAAAATGTATTTTCAGGCACACCTCAAACACACTGCTTCCTTGTGTGATGACATTAGAAAATCTAAAGAAATCAACCAAGACATCAGGAAGACATTTGTGGGCCTCCACTGGTGTGGTTCATCCTTGGGTGCAATTTCCAGATTGCTGTGGTTTGACGTTTATCTGTCCAAACAATTACATGCACAGATCAACACCATGGGAATGACTGAAGCAAGGCAAAGTGCAGAACATCAGAGTAAAAGTTTGTCACACTCTGCAGGGATGTCTGGAGGTTACTGACTGGGACGTGTTTAAGGAGTCCTCAGCTGATATTGATGAACCGAGTGATGTTGTGAGCAGCTGGGTCACGTACTGTGAAACCAGTGTTATTCCTGAAAAAACTGTTAAACTATATCCAAACACTAAGCCATGGGTTTCTAAGAAGCTTAAAGATCTACTGTACAGAAAGAAAACAGTCTTCAAAGAAGGAAATGTGTCACCCGCCGAGTGTTTTCTTTTTTTGGATTTGGAATGGAAAATGACTAGATTCATAATATTGCAAAGGTTTTGTACTAGGTTCTTAACGATCAGGTGGAGCACCTTGTCAGCAACGGTAATACACAGAGGGCGAGAAAACCAGATGCCGGTGGCAAACAATCATTTAATTACAAAATGAATTCTTCTCATACAGTACAGGTTAAACTCCTACGTTACACTTCTCGGGCCTGCAGCCAGCAGGGGAAACAGTCAAACACAACTTCAGGGTCTCAATAAAAACTGCTAAAAGCTAAAATCCTTGTTAAAGTCCACCCTTTAAGTCATTCCAGGGGTGGTAGGTGTTATGTGCCACAGTCTCTCTCTCTCGCTCTCTTTCTCTCTGGTTTGGCTCTCTCTCCTCCTTCTGCCTGCTGCTCACCTGAGTGCAATCGGCACTCAGGTGATGAGAGGAGGAGGAGGGAATAAAAGGGACAGGGAGTGCAGAGATTGGGGGCACGACTTGGCACAGACACCTGGACAGGTAGGAGGGAGTTTACCTTCCTCCGTGGTTTTTCTCCCCTCCAGGCAGGTTTTTCCCCGTGCATGTAGGTGCCGGGGTTTTTGTTGGTTTCCTTCGTTGTATTAATTTGGGCTGGAGATCACCGACAGTTTCGTTATTCGTCTTTTGTTTATTTCAGCCTTAGTTCTTATTTTTGGGTAGTTTAGGGGGAGACGCTGGGAGCGACGGCCCACTGCGTGGTTGGCCCAGCGTCTTCCCACTTTTGTTCTTTTGTCTGGGGTCTCCAGCCCTCCTTTGTTTTTGCTTTCGTTTATGTTCTTTCTATTGATTATCTTGGGGTGGCCAAATAAAGCCTGTGGGTTTAATTGGAGTTATCCTGTGTGGCGTCCTTCTGTATATGCTGCGGTCTCTCTCCCCTATTGAGCCTGTGTGTTTTTTTAGTCTATGTGAGGGCCGTAACATATTTGGGGGCTCGTCCACTCGCGTTTGGCTTTGTTGCCTCCGCGTGGAAACTGGGCAGTTTGTTGCTGTTGCAGTTCTTTGTGTCGGTGATGTGTATCATGGTAACTGTTTTTCTTCCCGGTGTTAATTGACGCGTAGCTTGGCGCCGTGATTTGTTACCTTTGGTACTTTATATTGTTTGCCGCCGACTTTGCACTGCCCATATGTGTGTGTGTGTGTGTGCTTTTGTGATTTTTGTGCACGCATATGATTGTACTTTTGTGCACACATATTTTCCTATTGTGGACGCCACTCTAGTTGTATGGTGGTCTGTGCCGTTTTTGTGTCGTGTGCTGTGCCAGTTTTGGACTGGTGTTTTTTCTTTTGACCTGTGGCTTTGTTTGATTTGACCAGGGGTTTGTGATCTGTTTTTGGGCGTGGTGTTTTGGCTATGGAGTTTCACTTTGATGATTTTGTGGCGCATCCTAGCCTTGATAAGTTGCACCTTTGCACGAAGGAGCAGTTAATTAGTGTCGCCGGGCATTTTGAGGTTGCTGTGCCTAAGCAGGCAAAAAAACAAGTAATCAAAGATGAGTTGTTGGCTGGTTTGTCTGATAAAGGCGTTGTGTTGAAAATCCCTGAGGAGTCGGCGACGCGGTCGCCTGCCGGACCAGAAGATTCGGGGGGGCAGCTCCGTCTTAAAGAGCTGGAGGTTGAAATGCGTCGCTTGGCAATTAGAGACAAGGAACTTGATAATGAAGTAGCTTTGCGTAGATTGGAAGTAGAAGCACAGATTCGTTTGAAAGAGCTCGAGTTGAAGCAGTCCTCCTTACCCGGTGTGTCTCAAGTTCAATCTGGCGAGTTTGATGTAAATAAATGTATTCGTTTGGTTCCTCCTTTCAGCGATCAAGATGTTGACAAGTATTTCGTTTTGTTTGAGCGCGTTGCAAAGACATTGAAGTGGCCTAAAAACGTTTGGCCATTGCTTTTACAGGGTGTGTTTACTGGGAAGGCTCAAGAAGCTTACGCATCTCTGTCACTTGATTTGAGTTTGAACTATGACGAAGTAAAAAAAGCTGTGTTGAGGGCGTACGAATTAGTGCCCGAGGCGTATCGCCAAAGGTTTCGCCGAGGCAAAAAGGTGGATAATCAAACTTTTCTTGACTTTGGGCGTGAAAAGGAAGCTCTATTTGATCGCTGGTGTCAATCTGGAAATGTTAAAAATTTTGATGATCTGCGTAATCTAATATTGCTGGAGGAATTTAAAAACTGCTTACCAGATAAAATCGCTACTTACATTAATGAACAAAAAGTATCCACAATGTCTGAGGCGGCAGTCCTGGCTGATGAATACGTCCTCACGCACAGGAATAATTTTGACAAGTCCAATCTGTCCCCTGAGCGTGGCGCCCCTGTTGCCAGGGCTGTTGCTTTTCCATTTAAACCACACTCTCGGGGTGAGATAAAAATCGTTAATAAGGACGGTGACACTAAGGACAAGCCGGTTTGTTTTTATTGTAAGAAGCGTGGCCACACCATCAGCCATTGTTTTGTCCTGAATAAACGAAATAAGTCTCCAAAAGCAGTTAATCTATTGAAAACTGAAGTTTTGCCCAGTCAGCAATCCTGTCATACACAGCCTGTAGTTAAATCTGACTTTGCTATGTATGCTCCTTTTATTATGAGAGGTTTTGTTTCATTGTCAGAGGAGGGCCCAAAAACTCCTGTCACCATCCTAAGGGATAGCGCAGCCTCTCAGTCGGTCATTCTGCAAGGTGTGTTGCCGCTGTCGGCCCAGTCCTCTGTTAAGACTGAGGTTTTAGTCCGAGGGTTTGGGATGCAGTTTGTGGGTGTGCCTTTGCATTCTATTTATCTAGACTCTGAGTTGGTTAAGGGACGTGTAGTTGTGGGAGTGTGTCCAAAATTTCCTGTAGAGGGGATTTCTTTTATTTTGGGCAACGATTTAGCTGGTGGCAAGGTGCTGTTGAATCCTGAGGTGACTGCGGTTCCTCTTCTTGAACACCCGGATGATTTGGGGCGAGAATTCCCAGAGGTGTTCTCAGTTTGCGCTGTCACGCGCGCTATGTCCAAGAGGCAAGAGCAGGATTTACATGACGAGGTGGATGAGGTAGGATTGGCGGATACTTTTGTAGCCGATCCTGTCTGTCCGGCCTCTCCGCCAGTAATCTCTTCTCCTGCTCCGCCTCCGCCACCTGCAGTCACTCCTGCTGCTTCGCCTGTTTCTACTCTCGTTGACGATCACAGCTCAAAAGTTTGCATGTCACGAGAACAGCTTATTGTTGGGCAAAAACATGACGCATCTTTAGTTTCTTGTGTCGATGCGGTTGTTCCGGTGGACCAAATTGAAAAGATGTCCTCCGGTTATTTTTTGAAAGACGGCGTGCTTATGCGTAAATGGACACCGCCACAGATGTCCCCACAGGATGACTGGGGTGTGGTGAGACAGGTGGTAGTACCAAAAGCATACCGGCGTGAAATTCTTAAGTTGGCGCACGATAATCCACTAGGTGGTCATTTAGGGATTAATAAGACCTATGACCGTGTTTTGCGGTGTTTCTTCTGGCCGGGGTTAAAACGGGACGTCCAGCAGCATTGTAAAACATGCCACATATGTCAGGTTTCTGGGAAACCAAATCAGACCATTCCACCATTTCCCCTTTATCCAATCCCGGTGGTGACTGAGCCTTTTGAGCGTGTTGTTGTCGATTGTGTCGGTCCTTTTCCTCGCACAAAAGCTGGAAATAAGTTCCTTCTGACCATTATGTGTTCCTCAACTAGGTTTCCTGAGGCTATACCTATGCGGAAAATCACAGCTCCAACTGTCGTGAAAGCATTGGTCAAGTTTTTTTCTGTGTTTGGGTTGCCAAAAGTAATTCAAACCGATCAGGGATCTAATTTTATGTCACGAGTTTTTGCACAGGTGATGGCGCAACTTGACATCTCTCACTGTTATTCCAGTGCGTATCACCCGGAGAGTCAGGGGGCGATTGAGCGTTTTCACCAGACCTTGAAATCCATGCTCCGTGCTTACTGCTTGGAGTCCGATAAGGACTGGGATGAGGGGGTCCATCTCCTCCTTTTTGCGGCTCGCGAGGTGGTTCAGGAGTCCCTGGGTTTTAGTCCGGCGGAGCTGGTGTTTGCCCACACCGTGCGTGGCCCTCTTAAACTGTTGCAGGAGAAATGGCTGGGTGATGGTGAGCCACAAAATCTACTCGACTATGTGAGTAATTTTCGTTTTAAACTACACCGTGCCTGTGAATTGGCGAAAGCGAATATGTCTGCTGCACAAACGAAGATGAAAAAGTGGTTTGACAGAAGTGCTGTTAGCAGATCTTTTAGCCTTGGTGAAAAAGTTTTGGTGTTGTTGCCTGTGCCTGGTTCTGTTTTGCAGGCGCGTTACAGCGGCCCTTATGTAATCCAGGAGAAGGTTGGTCAGCGGGATTATATCGTCGCTACTCCTGATCGTCGAAGACGGAGCCGTTTGTGCCATGTGAACATGCTGAAGCCCTACCTGGACAGAGATTCAGCCCCGCTGTCTTCTGTTGCTACTGACAGTAAAGCTGTTTTGGCGCTGTCCAGTGCTGAAGGCATTGATGAGGCTCAGGTAGCAGAGGCGCTGTCCAGTGCTGATCCCACGCAATCACCGGCGGTTTTGGCCGCGTCTGACATAGAGGATGTTGTGGGTTTGTCGAGTGCTGTGGTCCAGGGCCGATTAAAGAACTCTGAGATGCTGTCTAAACTGGATGAATGTTTACAACATTTAACTCAGGTGCAACATGAGGATGTGGTTAGAGTGATAAAGTCTCACATCTCTTTGTTTTCAGATGTGCCGACTCGCACCCACGTGTTGCAACACGACATTGATGTCGGAGATTCCCCACCAATAAAGCAGCACGCATATAGGGTGAATCCCGATAAGCGCCTCCGTTTACAACAGCAGGTAAACTATATGCTGGAGAACGGAATTGCAGAACCCAGCTTTAGTGCGTGGAGTTCGCCGTGTCTCTTAGCCGGCAAATCTGATGGCTCTGACCGGTTCTGCACGGATTTTAGAAAGGTGAATGGGGTCACGAAGCCGGATTGTTATCCTTTGCCTCGAGTTGAGGATTGTGTGGATCACGTCGGCAGTGCCAATTATGTGACAAAGTTAGACCTTTTAAAAGGGTATTGGCAGGTGCCGCTGACTCCTCGGGCAAGTGAGATTTCTGCGTTTGTGACCCCTGATGCTTTTCTGCAGTATACGGTGATGCCATTTGGCGTGCGTAATGCACCTGCTACGTTTCAACGTTTAGTAAATACGGTTTTGTCGGGCTTGTCAGGGTGCGAGGCGTATCTAGATGACATTGTTGTGTATTCCAGTTCTTGGGAGGACCATTTGCAGCAGCTTCAAGCGGTGTTTGGGAGGCTGTCCGATGCCAACCTCACACTTAATTTGGCGAAGTGTGAATTTGGTCGCGCTACAGTGACATACCTTGGAAAAATTGTGGGTCGGGGACAGGTTAAACCGGTCCATTCCAAAGTGGAAGCTATCTTGTCGTTCCCTGCTCCTGCTTCACGTCGGGAGCTGCGCCGTTTTTTGGGGATGGCGGGATACTACAGAAGCTTCTGTAGGAACTTCTCGGCTGTGGCGGCTCCGCTCACCGACCTACTGAGTCCAAAGACTGTCTTCCGTTGGTCTGACAGTTGTCAGCGTGCGTTTGACTGTGTAAAAGCTCTATTGACTCATGCCCCAGTTCTGGCTGCGCCCACATTTGATCGTCCGTTTAAATTGTCCGTTGATGCAAGCGATGCGGGGGCGGGTGCTGTTCTCCTTCAGGATGGAGATGATGGTGTTGAGCACCCAGTCTCTTATTTTTCAAAAAAATTTAACCACCATCAACGTGTGTATTCGACCATTGAAAAGGAGGCTCTGGCGCTTATTTTAGCACTTAAACATTTTGAGGTATATATTGGCTCCGCAAGTGCGCCCGTTGTTGTGTACACTGATCACAACCCTCTTGTTTTTATTAATCGGATGCGAAACGCCAATCAGAGGCTCATGCGCTGGGCATTGTTTTTACAATCAGTTAATGTGGAGGTCCGGCACATCAAGGGCCGAGAAAATGTCCTAGCCGACACATTGTCTAGGTGCTAGGTGCGTGAATGATGTCTGCGGCGCTCCCCCCATTCACGTTTTTAGGGTGGGGGTGTTATGTGCCACAGTCTCTCTCTCTCGCTCTCTTTCTCTCTGGTTTGGCTCTCTCTCCTCCTTCTGCCTGCTGCTCACCTGAGTGCAATCGGCACTCAGGTGATGAGAGGAGGAGGAGGGAATAAAAGGGACAGGGAGTGCAGAGATTGGGGGCACGACTTGGCACAGACACCTGGACAGGTAGGAGGGAGTTTACCTTCCTCCGTGGTTTTTCTCCCCTCCAGGCAGGTTTTTCCCCGTGCATGTAGGTGCCGGGGTTTTTGTTGGTTTCCTTCGTTGTATTAATTTGGGCTGGAGATCACCGACAGTTTCGTTATTCGTCTTTTGTTTATTTCAGCCTTAGTTCTTATTTTTGGGTAGTTTAGGGGGAGACGCTGGGAGCGACGGCCCACTGCGTGGTTGGCCCAGCGTCTTCCCACTTTTGTTCTTTTGTCTGGGGTCTCCAGCCCTCCTTTGTTTTTGCTTTCGTTTATGTTCTTTCTATTGATTATCTTGGGGTGGCCAAATAAAGCCTGTGGGTTTAATTGGAGTTATCCTGTGTGGCGTCCTTCTGTATATGCTGCGGTCTCTCTCCCCTATTGAGCCTGTGTGTTTTTTTTAGTCTATGTGAGGGCCGTAACAGTAGGATACGGAGCACACGGTTCAGCAGTCCCGGGGTTCAGCCCTCATCTTCCTCAGCCTGGCTCGTGTCCGGGGGAAACCACCTGCAAGACACAGACCCACTGCCAGTATGGAAGCCTCTTATCAACCCACTCCAGGGGATATAGCCACACCAGAACGTTACTGGAAAGCCCCAAAGAGATACTCACACCCGAGGCAGAGCTAACTGCCCTGCCGCTGCGAGTATGTCGCGTCGTAACGTTCTGGTTTCCTCTCGGCTTCGTCTCGGAGTTACTCAGTGCCTCCGTTTTCAAGCTCGTGCTCCGTCCACTTGTCCACCCCTTCCAAGTTTCCTTCCAAGCTCACATTATTAACTCACACCATTTCGGCTCTCCTTCCAGGCGCCTCTCTCCTTCTGGACGCGCTCTCCCGCCGGATGCCCTCTC
This sequence comes from Acanthochromis polyacanthus, assembly GCF_021347895.1. NCBI lineage: Eukaryota > Metazoa > Chordata > Actinopteri > Pomacentridae > Acanthochromis > Acanthochromis polyacanthus. Next base: position 46,401,507 of record NC_067115.1, read on the forward strand.
GTTCCAGGCGCCCTCTCGTTCCAGGCGCCCTCTCGTTCCAGGCGGACGCTCTCCGCCGAACACTCCCTCCCGCCGGACGCGCCCCGTTGTTGTCCTCCGCAGCTCGTATATAGTTCTCTCCACCGCCTTGAAGCCTCTATCCTTGCCGCCCATTGGCTCCTGTAGGGAGGAAGGGAGAACCTGGCAGGTGCAATCTATTGCCTCGTCAGAGGCGTTCACGGGCAGTGGGACACTCAAAAATTAACAAGTGATGGAGAAATGAATTTTCGACATACCTCCAGTATTTAGCCAGGCAGGCAGCTTAGCAGCTCAGCTTGCAGCTCGGCTAGCGAAAAGTATGGGGCAGCTGGCCCCCCCGTGCTTTTGCCCCACACTGACCGCCTCAGATAGTCTCAATGAGTGTCCCACAACATACTAGAGATGAGAAGTGAACGAAAACCTCCACATTACCTGGCGATCGCTGTTTGTTGTGGTCTGTATCCAAATCTCCGGACGCAAGAAAGCAAATCTCGTTCCGAAATCGCGTGATTGCGCAAGCTCTTGCGCGATTTCAAAACGAGATTTGCTTTCTAAAAAAATGAGTGCGCTGTTGACACATTTCTAGGTTTCTAATGACAAAGCTGCTAGCATGTCTGCAGATTCTTGATCTTGTTTCAGCCTCATGTCCAACTGCATGGAATTGAGACTTTAAGGTTCAATTTTTTTCATGATTGCTCTTCCATCAGTGCCTCTGTTTTTATCTTTGTCTTTTGCTACAGAAATGTAAACACAGCAATGGAGTGAGATGTCGGACCTCTGAGGAGGATAAGGATGGTTCGGCAACAACAGCAAAAAGAGATGAATCACTCAGTTGTGAGCAATGTGGCACAACAAAAAAGCTAAGAATTCACAAACGTATTCACACTGTGGAGAAACCATTCAGCTGTGATCAATGTGGAAAGGCTTTTACTAAGAAGAGTCACTTAAAAAGCCATCAACTCATTCACAGTGGAGTTAAACCATTCAGCTGTGATCAGTGTGGAAAGGCTTTTACTAAGAAGAGTAATCTAACAAGTCATCAACTCATTCACAGTGGAGTGAAATTGTTCGGCTGTGATCAGTGTGAAAAGGCTTTTACTCACAAGAGAATGTTAATAGGTCATCAACTCATTCACAGTGGAGTTAAACCATTCAGCTGTGATCAGTGTGGAAATGTTTTTACTGAAAAGAGTCACTTAAGAAGACATCAACTCATTCACAGTGGAGTTAAACCATTCAGCTGTGATCAGTGTGGAAAGGCTTTTACTGAAAAGAATCACTTAAGAAGACATCAACTCATTCACAGTACAGTTAAACCATTCAGCTGTGATCAGTGTGGAAAGACTTTTACTACCAAGCCTCTGTTACGAAGTCATCAACTCATTCACATTGGAGCGAAATTGTTCGGCTGTGATCAGTGTGGAAAGGCTTTTACTCACAAGACAAGGTTAAGAGATCATCAACTCATTCACAGTGAAGTTAAACCATTCAGCTGTGATCAGTGTGGAAAGGCTTTTACTCGGAAGAGTAACTTAAGAAGACATCAACTCATTCACAGTAGAGTGAAACCATTCAACTGTGATCAGTGTGTGAAAACATTTACTCAACATGAACAGTTGTTGATCCATCAATGCCCCCATTCTGGTAGAAAGCGGTACCACTGTGACTCCTGTGAAAAATCTTTCAAACACCAACAGAGCTTAAAATGTCACCAACGCATCCACACTGGACATGATGTGTATGTGTGTGATCACTGTGGCAAACCATTTGTACTTTACTCACAGTTAAAAGCTCATGAAGTGACCCACACTGGGGTTAAACCATACCTTTGCGACCAGTGTGGGAAACGCTACAGCTACAATGCAAACCTCAAAGTTCACCAATGTGTCCACACTGGGGAGAGACCATACAGATGTGATGAGTGTAAGAAGACTTTTACAACTTTGGGTTCCCTGAAACGACACCAGCAGATCCACACCAGAAAGAAAGCATTCAATCAGTGTCACAGTGAGGTATGTAAAGACTGGTCTCAGTCACAGTGTACACACAATTGTGTATTGGATAATTTTTGATATTGCTGCAAAATTGTTTCAAAAATGTTTTGTTCTGTTAACACATTATCAGCTATCGTTCAGTCTAACCTGTATTTGTTTTGATACAGAAATCTGGTCCAGGTTAATCTGGGGATGTAGGTTAGATTAGGAATTCTGACGTAATCAGTTAACTGAATGTTAAATTCCAACAGGTAAAAGTGTCTTCAGATGTCATTTGGGGTGCTGTCTATCTCGGGCAAGGCATCAGTTCTTCAATGCTGCAGGAAACACTGACGTTCTCTGTGTGTTTGTTTTCCAAGCAGAACGGAACAGATGGACAAAACCCTCAGACTTGTCAGCACTCTGCCAATGGTGAACAGTGCTGCTTTGACCAGTCTGGACCAATGTCCAACCAACAGGGAACCCTACAATGACACCAGCGTATGCACACTGGACACAGACTGAACCTCTGCCAAGAAGATTTGTCCATGCAGGGTTCAGTAAAAGTTCATGAAGTCCTCCACAAACTTAAAGTCCTTGAGATCCGGCTTCACAGAATTCAGGTCTAATTTCTCGTTTAGTGTCTTCGTTGCTTCGTTGCAAAATCCATTAAGAGGAAAGCTGTCGTTAACAGACGTGACTGGTAAATTAATTATACCATTCAAAGTGGTTACTCAGTTATTATCAGTGGTAGAGGGATAGACGTCTGGATGGTGGCAGTGAGCAGCAGGGTGAATTTGTTAACCCTATCTATCTATCTATCTATCTATCTATGAAGAATCTCTAATATTGAACAAGTAGATCAACTAATCTCTGATTATGTATGAGTTGAAATATAAATACAAAAACATGAAGTGTTGGATGAAAAGTCCAATCTTTGAAAGCTGACATGTAGTTTAGAATAATTTCTTTGTAAATTAGCTGCATCCAGTCATTAGCATGACATTGGCATCATGGAACCATGACCACATATATGTGTCTGGAGATGGTGGCGTTTTTATAACGGCACATTTTCATGCTTTGACAGATAAAATGAGGGATAAAAGTTTTCAGGCACCCTGAAAATTTTTACACATCTTGAAGATTATCATGAAATATTTAAGTCTTTTTTTGTGTGTGTTTCTAAGGGTGTGGCTGCATCAGAAAGACACAAACTCGACGAGTCCTCAGTAGAGGCCAGAACCACGCCCTCTACTGGCGAAAATCCTGTCCTCCCTATACAAATGATGCAATATGTATCAGTTTTGATCATGCTACATATATCCCTTCCTACTTGATCTGCTGACCTGTAACTCCACAAGTGAGCAGGGGACCTTAGACTAATCTTCAGTGTAAAGTTTGATTATCCTCACTTCAGCACTTGCAGAGATATCTGACCGGACATACCTCGCCACATACATACATACATACATACTTACCCAGCCAGCCAGCCACATACCGAAGCGAATACAGTAACCCCACTGACGTTCGTCAGGCGTGGTTAATGATATTTATTTGGTTTGTTGTTTACAAGGAAAACTAACAAAACTAAATTCTACCAAATTTCTCATTTTATGGAACCAGTCAATTTTCAGTTTTTAATGTATTTTTTTTGGATGTGTTTAGTTTTTTGATTGTACTAAAATAAATGACTCTTAAAGACCAGTATTTCACAAATGTATGGGATGTCCAAAAACTTTTTTCCACTGCTGTATTTAACAGCAATCTGATCTGCTGATGTTAACAAGACAAACAAGTGAAGGTTTCAGGCTTTTATCTAGAATTGCTCTTGGGATATTCATCTTCAAACAGCCTCAAATTTCAATGTGAGAAAATAAAAATGAGTGAAACTGGATCTACAGTCCACTGAAAAACCTCTAAGAAAGTATCTGACATACTGAGCTAATATTTCATAGATACCATTAGAAATATCCATAGTTTATGATTTAAAAAAGTTTTTTGAAACGGAGTTCCACTGTTGAAAAACCTCAATCTCTGATTCCAGCATCAGTGCTCCATTGTTGCAGTTGTAACGTTGTCTTTCAGATGGTCCTAACACAGGCCACAACTGCTCTGGAAACAACACTCATGTTCTTGTTTGGAACAGTTTCTCAGTAGAAATTACGCAGCAATGTCCAAGTTCTCAGCGGCTCCAGTGAGGACGACTCTTAATGTGAGGAAAAGCATCCTTTGACTTCTTGCTGGAGGTTTTTCTTGTCAGAAATTGTCTTCCAGTGAGGGACTTCTGACACTCTGTTCACTTTTCTTGCCCTCTAATATTGTTAAAACACAAGAATCAATGTTTTGCTTCAAATCACATTGTATTTGCATGTAGCTCTGTGTTTTGTACTCCAGGAATTGGGTGATGTGTGCGACCCAGCATCCACAGCTGGTTGGGTGTCATGTGGCTCTGTGTTCTGATTGGATGATTGTCCAACCACTGCCACAAGTATGAAGGTCATCCTGCAGGCGTGGCAGAAACACGTAGTGGAAACACAATAGGGCTGAATCCCAAACCGCCCCCCACTACCGACACCTGAATCCAACCGCCCCTACACACTATCCCTACACACTACCCCTCCGTTTGTGCGTTCCCCCGGAGGGTCCTCCATATTAACAGGGCTTAAAGTTTTCCGGCGCCACGCCGGATTTCCGGCGCATGGAAGTGTACCATTTAAAAAATTTCATCCATCTCCGTCCGAAGGCTCCAAGCATGTGCGTCATTGTGCATTCAGTTACTCCGCTTTAATCAATCAAACTCCAAATCCTACATTAAAAAATATACACCTTCTGTCCAGGCATGCGACTTTCTGGTAGAACTTTTATCCAATTACAGTTTTCTAAATGCGAGTGCGCATCGACTGCGGGGCAGCACGATATGCTGCGCCCTCTTGGTTCGGCATCGTCAGTGCTGCTGAGCCACTGATAGGAAATAACAGTATCCCACAAACAAAATCAAAATTTGCTTGTGTTTTTTGTAATTATATTTAAAGGGAGTTACTGGAAACACATTGATATATATTGCATATTATTTATTTTATTTCTGCTTGGACTGTAGACCCATTCCACGTGTCCCAGCCCTGTGGCTGCCTGGTCTCTCCAGAGCGCACGGAGCTCCAATCTGTGAGTGGTGCGGTGAAGAATCGAGCAGCTGATCACTGGTCAATAGCGTTGGAGCTTGTGTTTGGCTCAAAGACGCAGATACTAAAGTTTGCTCAGACTTTGTGTGACAGAGGAGAAAGGATGTGTCTCTGCTGATTAACAAAGAGAGCAGCCGCTGCCGCGATCCCTGAGCCGCGGTGTGTTGACTCGCCCCATTGGCGTAAGTGCGTCAGTGGCGATGCGCGTGCATGTCCCACAGTCCCCATGGTTTCGCCACAAAATAAAAACAAACGGGCTTAGGTACTGAATTAAAAAAGTAACAAAAACAGAAGTTGTTGATTTTGTTTGATTTCTTAATCTTTAAACATTTTCTATGTGTTTTACAACGGCAAAAGGAAAAAAGGAAACAGCTATTTAGTTTGCTGGCTTTTATTTTGAAAGGAAAAAAAATCAAACATCAAGCCATACGGATTTGTCCCATTATTTTCCTCAGAACATCTGTTTAGTTAAATATGCACAAACTGAACGTAGCTGAGGTGATATGAACCTTTTTTATTTGAGGACATATAGGATGTTTGTAATAATGAGTTAAATAGCTCTCAGCAGATTTTGTGACCTTATGCATCAGAATGATGTCCAGCCACAAACAAAAACTCTCCAATCTCAAGCAAATATTGTTAGTAAGAACAGAACGAACGTATGGGTTGTGTGAAATGAATAATGGATAGATAGTTAAATAAGAATGTTCTTAGGCTGCTTTCACCGTTTTTTTCTTCCCAAAATATAGATTAAAAAATAGAAACATTTAAATTAAAAGCCAACTGAACAAATTATACAGTGAATACATTTTTTCCCTTATCAAAAACAAACAAAATGTGTGTCAGTTCAAGTTGAAAATCAAATGATTTAAACTAATCACACAGATTATTGAGGTTTATCAGATGAGCAGTAACTAACATGAGTATGTGTGGTTATGTGCTGCAGAGGGCTTCTTAATCACATCTGTGTGAGAAATGGGCTGACTCCAGAGGAGAAGGCCAGAGTAGAAGTTCTTCAGCATGAGCAGTCCATTGCTGCCAGGATCCAGATAAACCAGATCAGGAAGGCCCGAATTTCTTTGCTAGTTACAGAGTTTGAGAGAGTCAGCATCATGATCAACTTATTTATATTGTGAGGCAATAACTAAAATTGCATTAAAGAGTTAATACTAGTACTTTTATTACCTGATTAAATACAAAGTTGGTATAGCAAGTGACATATGACAGTTTATTCTCTTGTAGTGTTCCAGAGAATATTAAACAAGTTAATTCTGTTGTCTGTGTTTTGCAGTTTATTTCAACAAACAACATTTTGAACATGTTAAAAAGAAAATGTTCAGAAAATTCACAAACAAAGCAAAAACGAAAAAAGAAATGACTTTTTCAAACAGTATTCTCCAAGCACTTAATATTCTCTTGAGACTGACACTTGAGATAATGTTGTAAGTAAAAATTGTGCCTTATGAAGGAAAGCAGCATCGTTTTGTAGCAGTTTTGTTGGTGTGGTTGGTGTTGTTTTGACTTCTTGTTAAATCTACTGAAGAGATAAAAATTATTAAAAGTTATTAATAATACATGTACTTGATTTTCTTGATTTTTTCCGCTTTACACTAAAATAAATCTTTGCAATTATAGTGATGTGGTATTGAAACATCAACACAAAAAAAATCAGACTTGGGGCACTTTCTAAAATGCGTTAAGTTTTGGCCAAGTAAGGTTTTACATTTGAGCAACAATAAAATAGTGGGATCATAATGGGCATTATTTCCACCAGATGACCTCATATGTGCTCTGAATTAATAGAATCTCATATATATTGTGTTTTAGTGCATTTTAAAACACATTTAAATACGTTTATTGACACTATAAATTGGATCTTAGAAGTTCAGGCTCAGGATTTTTTCTCACTTTAAGCCCTGCATATGTCACCAGTATCAGAAATAAGTAGGTGTGTGCACATGAGTAAATGCAAGAGTTTGTGGAAAGAAGCACACAAGCCTTGATGACGTTGAAGCCACACTTGTCATCCACAACCTCAGGCTGTAGAGCACCATCAGCTGTGCTCTCATCAGTTCTTTGGGGGATTGGAATTCAGATGCTTTCCATCATCTCAGTCTCCTCCTCAATGCTCACACCATAGTTTAACAGAAGATACATAAAGAAAACAAACACAAGGTTAATGTTTCATGAAACCAAAAACAACTCCTTGTAATTTGCATATACCACAAACACGAGCAGAACCACCCCAGGGAAGGAAACAGATCCATGTCACTGAGGACTTCGTCCCGATGAAATTGCAAAGGGAGGATTTATTTTCCCGTCTTTTCTTGTGGTACTTGACAGAAGACATGACACCACCATGCTGTATCCACAAACATGTGACTGCAGCATCCATTTAACAAGCAACAAACACATTTTGAATACGTTACAGATCAACGTAACGCCGGACCAATTACGTTTCTGTTGCAACGTGATTGAAAATGCATTTTAGTTGTCTGAGAACGTAATTTTGTGGAGACAGGGTTGCTCATAGTGATGCTTGCTCTGTCTGGCACAATCACAGTCAAACATCCATCAGGTCTTCCTCAGTCTCTCACAGAGTTTCAGTTTATGTGGACGTTCCTGCTGGAACTCTGTCCTTCTACAGAGTCTCCTCTGACTCTCTGATCCACCTCCACACCTTCAACACCACATTCACTCAACCTCTCTATCCTGGATTCTGGTTCTATCCTGGTTCCTCAGTGTCTCTGTGCTGAGTTGAGTCTCCAGAGTCTCCTCCTGGTACAGAAACAGTGTTGAACAGATAGTTGAGTCTCTCCATGACTCTGTCCCTCACAAACATGTTTTCACATTCATGGATTAAATGTGTTTCTTTGTCAAATCCTTCTAAATGATTCCTTGTAAACTTGTTCCTCTTCAAAGATGGAAGTTGTGATTATTCCAGGAGCCAAATGTGGTGTTTGCGTCTTTTTCCAGTCAAATGTTGAGAGTGAAAATCAGGATGTGGTGTTCCTCTGATGCTCACTTGAACTAAAAGCATTTGAGCTGCACAAAGTGTGAAATGAGAGAGGAAGCAGTGAATCTCCAAACTGCTGACAGACTTTCACACATTATTGTCCAGTGAAAATCAGCTTTTTGTGCAGCCACACTTGATCCTGATGTGAGTCTTTAAGTCCTGTTCTAGTGATGAAATGAGAACTAAAAATCCTGACTCTGAGTTCTTCATTACAAACACACATTATATCATCTGTTTGTTTTTCATCTGCTTTATTCTACTCAACATTTAACAGGATTATAAAAAATATATTTAAAGTCTGTCAAGAATCATACAGGTATGAGATCCATGAATCAGCCATAAGAATGGGGCTCTGGCAGAGTGACAGCAAAGTAAGGGAACACAGTATGAGATTATAACCTGTGATTTAGAATCAAATAATGCTATAACCTGATGAATGTGTGTGAACTACCCAAATGCCTGTTTTTTTCATCCATCCATCCATTCTCTATACACCGCTTTATCCTCACGAGGGTCATGGGGGGTGCTGGAGCCTATCCCAGCTGACTCGGGTGAAGGCAGGGGACACCCTGGACAGGTCACCAGTCTGTCACAGGGCTACATATACAGACAAACAATCACACTCACATTCACACCTACGGACAACTTAGAGTAATCAATTAACCTCAGCATATTTTTGGACTGTGGGAGGAAACCGGAGTACCCGGAGAAAACCCACACATGCACAGGGAGAACATGCAAACTCCATGCAGAAAGATCCCAGGCCCAGACCAGGATTTGAACCGGGGATCTTCTTGCTGCAAGGTGAAAGTGCTAACCACTACTGCACTGTGCAGCCTATAAAGCATTATCCTGCAATTAAAATCAACAGACTGGAACTTCTATTTATCCCTATCACAATGGTTAGATATATATATTTTCTTGGAGTGTATAAAATCAGGTTAATGCGTACATCACAACAGTAAAGGTTCTGTAAGGTTACCTGGTCAGTCCACATTTATTCTATTCAACATTCTGAAAGTTTTTACAGAAAGGTTTGTTCATATATCATTTACAGTCTGATTTATGACACTTTTTCCCTAAAAACAGACTGAAATGCACAAAATGAGACATAAAATGAAACAAAAAAACCTTAAACTGATGCAAAATGTCCAAAATGATACAAAAAATGATCTTAATGAGACACAAAATGTTCACAATAGAACAAAAATTTTAAAGGCACGAAAAATGAGGAGTAAAAACAATCCTAAAGACAAAAAGTGACCAAGGTTAGAGACAAAATGATAAAAATGAGCCTCAATGAGACATAAAATGAGCAAATTCAACAAAAACAGCCTTTAAGTCACCAAAATGGAACAAAAACAACAAAAAGATGAAAAATGACAACATTTTATCCACTAACAACCCTAAGGATGCAAACTGATCAAAATAAGCCACAAAATGAGCAAATGTTAGCTTGTCAGTGTTGTGAAAACTTCAGTCTAACATGTCAGTGTGTAGTTTGATATCTGGAGCTGAGTTGCAGCTCGTTGTCTGGACTTCTGTCTTACCTGAATGTTTCCTATCTGGCTGAGGAGGCTTCATTTTTCTGTCACAGTCTTTGCTCACAATGTCTTCACAAGTTTCACACTTGAAATCTTCACCACAACTCTCCAATATCTCCAAGCTTTGTGTGTTAAACTGACTTTCTCAAGTGTTTCCATGTTTTTCTGCAGAATATAGAATGTGGTAACAGTTGTTAGTTCTTCTCTCTGACATCACAATGGACTTTTAAAAAATGCATTTACTGTCTTAGTACTTGTTCTCTGTGCAATGACAGTAAAGTTGGATCTAATCTAATCTATAAAATGATCAAAATGAGACAAAAATGGACAAAATGTTTCAGTGGTGAGAAAAAGACCCAAACAGAGTCTACTGAACGGTTCAACAATGTTATGGGACAGTTCAAATGGGACACAAAATGACCAAAATGGAACATAAAATATTCGACCAAGACAGAAAAATACCACAATGAGCCATAAAATTAGAAAAGGGACATCAAATGTGAAACAAAAAGATAAAAGTGTCCAAAATGGGACTAAAATTAAGCAAAAATGACGAAAATGAGACACAAAATGTAGAAAATGAAAAAAACAACCTTAAAATGATGCAAAATGACTAAAATGAGAGATAAAATGAGCAATTCAGAGCAAAAATGAGATGAAAACTGAAACAGAAATGGCCACTGAGTCACAGAATGATGAAATAGACGTGAACTGATCAAAAGAACTGAAAAGATGAATCATTTTAAACAGAAATAAACTTAAAAACACACAAAATGACCAAAATGAACCACAAATGGTCAAAATTAAGGCACAAAATGAACAAAATGGAAGAAAAAAAATAACATGAAAAGATGCAAAATGTCTAAAAACTGACCAAAACAAAACACATAATGACACAAATGAGACACAAAATGATCCAGAAATCTTCTCTTACAGTCATGAAACTGTCCACATTTATTCTATTCTACATTCTGAGGGTTTTTACAGAGAGCTTTGTTCATAGATCATTTACAGTCTGATTTATGACACTTTTTTTTCTTAAAAACAGACTGAAATGTACAAAATGATCCAAATGAGATGTTCATTTTGTGTCTCATTTTAGTCATTTTTGTTGCTAATTCTGGTCATGCATTTCTTTAAATAACTAATAATACTGTGGACTCATTATTTAAACTTGAGGTAAATTCTTAGCATACTCAACTGGAAAATACTTTTACTGATTTGCTGTTGTTTGAACCTTAGTGCTGTCTTCGGGTCAAAATGAACCAGGCCACCATGTTTAATAGCATAGAACGACCCCTAAATGACCTTTTTCAACTTGAAATTTGATCACTTTTCCTCAAGTGACCCCAACATTAGAAAAAGTGAAACATTGTTTTTGTTTATATTTTCATCAAAGCTGTACACCACCAGGGTACAAAGACTGTCTTCAGGTCATTTTTTACCCGGTGTCAGATAGAAAATTGACCCCCATGGAAAAGTGACCGAGGTTACAAAACATTAAATAACTAGCATAATACATAGTGGGGTCAAGATTCTACACCCTGGCTACTTCTGGACTGTTGAGATTGTCATATTTGCAGATTTTCAAATGAATATGGACTAATCTGATATTGCTGAAGCCATGAGGGCAGTTTTCAGGTTTCAGTTCCCAGCAGGTCAGAGATCAGATTTTTTTAGTCATCCAGGAGTAACAAGAAGGACTGTAAAACAAATACTGTGTGCTGCACGTGTGACAAATACAGTTCCATTCTGTCCTCCATGTGTTAATTAGAGCTTAATATGTTCGGAATATTTTGCTTGAATCTGTTATTTTTTCTATTCTTATGATTGATGTAGGTTATGCATCTTTCGGGTGGGAGCAATGACCCAAAAAATGAGAGTACTAGTATCTGGTAGTTGAGTTTTGTAGTTTTATATTCCATTGTACAGGATACAGTACACTGTTGTTTCCTTTCAAAAATGCATTTCAAGTTCATTTCTGCACATTTCTGGTACTTTATTAGGCTATAGAAGTATTATCTCTTGCAAAACAAGAAATGTTTACACCTGTGCAGTACCTTTAGCAGCAATAATAGTGATAATAAACCTCTACTTATAGAAAGAAAACAGTTACAGCATGAACAATGGTAGAAAAACGAATGGTGTTCACTGATTAAATACAGTCTTTCTACCCTCTGAGGAAGCAAAAACAGGCATTCACAAAGTGTGTGATGCATGACAGGTTGTTTCTTCATGTAAAATAGATTTTTGGTTAAAAATTCCATTAAGCTGCTCTATTCTAGAGGCTCAGTGGAGGCAGGTCATTTCTGACCCTGAGGACAGGAGGAGTGTTCAGGACGTTCAGACAATACAAGGGTTCAATGTGCTGTATGACGACACAATGAGATCCTACTAACAAATCACACAGATGACCTATGTGGTGACAACAGAAGAAATAAATAGCATAAGACCTTTATCTAACCAGCAGAAACTGCAGCACAGCTTCACCTGTTTTTAACATTTCTGGTTTTGACATTTGCAGGAGTGTATCAGCTACTACTAGTAAAACCACGTGTCTGTTGCTTGAAAACATAATAATGTTGGTTATGTCTTTGATATCTGACTCAGAGTTATTCTTGCTGGGGATCTTCAATGTTACATTAATTATTAAACAACTTGTAAATGTTCATCTGTTTGAAAACATTCAAAACATTTCATGAAGCAGTCATGGAGCTGTAGACGTTTTATTACAACTTTATTTCACGTCCAGATCTCCTCTGCTGCAGTGACACACTCTGTTGTGTTCTACTGTCACAATGTCTCTGTATCTCGTTGCCTCCTTTTACTTGAAAGACAGCAGAGCTCAAGCTGAGTGGATTCCAGCAGTATGTTCACACCTGAACAGCCATGTTCTCTCAGTAGAAAGTGAAAATGTTCCAAACAGCTTCACATTATCTCCAATCAGTGCTCTGCTGATGAAGGATGTCATGATAGCAGAAATGTAGCAGTCTGTACCAATACCATATCCATCCAGACACTCAGTTTGGTTCTTCTGCCTGCTGCTCCACCACCACAGTCCAGACTCTATCTGGTCTAATCATCAAGGATTGCATACATACTTCCTCACAATTGTTGTTGAAGCACAGACGAAAGCTGCTTTAAATCTAAAACATCTACTTTTAACCTGTACCAACTCTTACATGTTGTTTCAAGCTTAGTTCTTCTTTATTTTTCACAGATGTTTCAGGATCATGACTTCTCAGCTGTGTGGATTCTCATGTGGGCTTTTAATTGATAACTATGTTTAAAGCTTTTTCCACAGGTTCCACAAGAATATGGCTTCTCACCTGTGTGACATCTCATGTGGACAGTCAAAGAGCGCCGTTGACTGAAGCTTTTTCCACAGGTTCCACAAGAATATGGCTTTACCATTTTGTGAACTGCCATGTGCCTATTATGTGCTGATGAACTAGAAAATCTTTTTCCACAAATGTTACAAACATATGGTTTCTCACCTGTGTGACATCTCATGTGGGCAGTCAAATGGGTCCGTCGAATAAAGCCTTTTTTACAGGTTCCACAAACATACGGCTTCTCACCTGTGTGATATTTCAAGTGTTCAGTCAAAGAGCTCCGCTGACTGAAGCTTTTTCCACAGGTTTCACAAGAATATGGCTTCTCACCTGTGTGGGTTCTGTGATGTTTGATTAAATTTGATTTACGACTAAAAGCTTTTCCACAGACCTCGCATGTTGTACATTTTCTTGCCTTGTCATTATCACACTGTCTCGCTGATGTTGGAGCATTGTCTACATCATTACTGTGACTGTTGTTACTCTGATGTCTTGGTTTCTGCTCGATACATCTAGTTGATCCTGAGTCTACATCCTTGTTTCCTTCCTGATCTGGGCTCTCAGCTACACAAGAGATGTGAAACAGGAGCTGATCACTGTTTGGTTTTGGTTCACTGTGGTCACTTTCCTCATCAGCAGGAGTCACCTCAAAGGTATCAGTCTCCTGTTTCAATCCAATTAACTCTTCCTCCTGACTGGAGCAGAGTTCATCCTGTTCCACTTTAATTTGTGGTAACCCTGGGTTTGATTGGTCCAGACTGGTGCACAATTCTTCCTGTTCCATTTTAATTTGAGAAATCTCTGGGTTTGATTGGTCCTGACTGGTGCAGAGTTCCTCCTGCTGATCTTTAATCCGTAGAGGCTCTGGGTCCTCATGGTCCACCATGGAGTTTTTCTCCTGGTCATGGGGCTGATGGTCAACAACAGTCTTCTCATTCTCACAGACATAAGACTGTGGGAGCTCTGGAGGAACAAAGAGACAAAAGATAATGGTTACTACTGTGATGATGAGAGAACACACATCTGTCACTTTGTCCAGGACTGGCTGTCTCCAACAAATTCAGCTCAACAGTTGAATGTTTGACGCAAAAAGAATATGATGGTTTATAATAGAAGTCTTTGAGCCATGAAACAGCAGCAGGAATGATACAAGCATCTCCAAATGACTGAACATTTCTATGAACACGTTGTTCCACAGTGGATACAGGATCACAAAGTTCTAATGGTAAACACCACTGGGTACTTTTCTACACACCACACAGACAGGTTTGATGGGGATCCATTAAAATCTGTCTGAATAAAGCTGCTGTCCTCTTCAGCCTTCAAACCTGTCAGGACATTTGGATTTTAATGTTATTCTTATTTTGCTGCTGGTTACTGTACTGTTGATTTGACTCATCAGTGAAACCCAACATGTTAATAGTGGAATGCAGTTGAACACATTACTTCTATACTCTCTAACTCTGTACGTGCGCTTTCTTTAGATCATGAATGATCTCTATACATGGAATTATGTCTCTGGACTGAAATGATGGAATGACTGAGTCCTCTGCCAGTTTTATTAATAAACTGTTTGATAACACAGTGCAGTTGCTGTCAGTGTGGAGTAGTTCAGATAAACACTTCCAGCACCTCTGAACAGGAAACTTTGGTTCTTGCTTCCAGGGTCAATCAACACAACGATCACGTTTTTAAAACTCCACACAGCATCAACTAACAGACTCCATATTATGAGCCCATTCTCTCTTCCTCACAGTGTGTCTCAGTTCATCTGAACACTTCATGATGTTCTACATGCTAGAAGTGGAATTCTTCACCATCAAAACACAGACACACCTATGGGTTGTAAGGGGATGTGTGGTTTCCAGATGACATCCAGCAGTCTGCGCTGACGATCGATCTCCTCCTGGTACTGGACGATGGTTTTTTCAAACTCTGAGAATATTTCTCCAGCAGCAGCAGCTAGTCTGTCGCTGATCAACTCTCTCAGATACTCAACTAAACACATCGTTACTTTAACGCTCTGATATTTCTCATTCATACTATAATACAGCCGTTTTACAGCTCAGTCCACACAGCAGTGAAGCTAACTCTGCTCATGCTTTTTTGTTTACATCCGCCGGGTGTCACACTGTGAAGTTCCGGCAGAAACACTGAGTTACTTTCTTCTTCCTCATTGAATAAGGCAGACAAGACGCATCACTGGCGTATTGCTGCCACTTACTGGATGTTACTCATCGTCCTGAGAGAATCCTCCATATTTTCTTATGCAGTCCTGTGGTCATGAGAAAGTTCAGAAGTTTCTTCATATTTGTCCACTCCTCCATGTTAAGTAGAAAGCAAAGATTAAAAACAGTTCGTCCAGCTGCTCCTAGTCTCTAATGTTTCTTCTGTTGGCATGAGTAGAGCTTACACTTAAGAAGAACATTTCTCACAGTTGAGTCATTCCATCTCATTTCAACAAATCTGAGGAAATTTTGTTGCATGACCTCCTCTGATCATCTCCAAACTTTTTTTTTAACTATCCCAACATAAGAATAGATTACTTGCAAAGTTTTAACATCATATGATTGCTATTTGCTAAGTTATAAAATATTTAAATCCCTATTTTTCCACTCGGAAATTGATATGTTAGGTAGAAAGGCTTGATTTAGGAAGATAATACTGGGAACTGACTGATGATATAGACTTACAAGTGATCTGAAGGGTTCAAACACCTTAACAATAGAGCAGGAAAAAAAATTTGGAATGAATATACCCATTTCTCTGTGGTACAGGGCAATTTAAAAATTTGGCGAAAATGGCATTTTTCAAGAATTTAGGCATTTTTTTCACAAATTTTAATAAGTAACAAGGTTCATATGTTATAAAAATCTCAAAGTACCTTAAAAGTTCTCTCTAACCTAAAAATATCCAAGAGCTAGCTAGTCTCCTTAGACCTCAAAACGATGCCTATTTATGAAACAGACTGAAAAACACCATACATATATTGGCACAGAAACCAATGTGGGACATGGAGTAGAAACATGAAACTTTGTCTGTATAACAATAAACATCCGAATAATTGATATCTGAAGTATCAACATTGTTTCTTGAATCCTTCATGGCCAATTTAACCAAGAAATGCACTATGTTTTATAGGCGTTTTTTTAGGAATTCTAACTAATATATTGCAGTTAAAATGAGTTATATTGCCTTAGGTCCCATGTAAAACATGTAATTTGTCCCCAACTTATCACACCACTATTTCTGTCCTTTGAACTGCTTGAATTTCTCTGAAATCAGGCCATCATCTGCACCAGATATGTGGTACTGTCCACCACGGCGTGTTGAAGGAGCAGTGATTGGACAGAGGATGTGGGCTGTAGGCACCCACACTACGTCATCCTTTCTAGGCCATGTGAACTTCTTGCTGGGACCTTTTGGGTGCATGAATTTCACTTGCAAATCTTCAAATTCAGCTGATAAGTCAAATACGATACCGAGGCTGTCCTGAGAATGCAGTCTGGGAGTGATGCCATTTCTTCTTATTCAGTTACTGTATGAAAGAAAAAACAATGTCTATATAATAATTAACTTCAGATATGCCCTTTGTAACTTATACTACGATGCTGATGCTTCAGATTCATCTTTCATCTTTAGTTGGTCATGTAAATGGTTCCTAAAAACAAAAACGAGGATCAAAATGTATAGTAAATTGATTCAGCAGTTGCTCATCTTTGGCACAAGAAACAAATATGAAAGTAAGTTCACACATACTTCACACATACTAGTTCCTCCAAAAAAAATTTGAACCGCGTACCATGTATCCCACATGCACTTTTTAATGCCTAAAGTTAGGCTATTTTGGGTCTACACCTGAGTTCAACAGCCTATAAATCAATAAATAAGCTTTATTTTAATGTTTTAAAACTTTTACCTTATGCAACTTTCATTAGTAAAGAAGAAAATTCATTCTTTCAATGTCTTTTCACAAGAATAAGTCCTAAAATAGAGGCATGAAAAACCCAAAATAAAGTCGCCCATGAAATAATAAGGATATTTTGGGAAATTCCACAGTCCA
The DNA here is from genome assembly GCF_021347895.1 of Acanthochromis polyacanthus. NCBI lineage: Eukaryota > Metazoa > Chordata > Actinopteri > Pomacentridae > Acanthochromis > Acanthochromis polyacanthus. The sequence goes on from NC_067115.1 coordinate 46,418,635, forward strand.
GTATTTTTTTATTTTCATTCATTTCTATACTTTTCTCACCAGAAGGGTAAAAGTTTTGGAAGGGGAAAAAATTCTGACCATGTAAAAGGAGTATAAATTGCTTTTTTTAGTAGTTTAAAACCCTAAAATCATAGGCGAGGATTAAGTTTGGACTGACTATGGGTATTAGATTAGATCATTACTGCTTATACTGTATGTTTATAACCATAATACTTTGCATTTGTTCATAAAATTACCCAAATAAAGCCCAAAAAATTTTTTGGGAGGATCTGAGAAAGTGGTGCAACAAGCATTTGTTGAATTGACATGGAATGACTCAGTTTCTAGTTCACCACACTCACAGTTCCTATCTCTGTGCTTCCCAATCAAAGCCAGTCCACTTTTCAGACTGCAGTGTCTGAGTCTTAGCCAAGTTAGAACGATTGAGTCTCTTCTTGCACCACTGAAGTGCCTTCTTACTTTTCCCATTTTACCTTGAAGAGCAAAATCAGTCCCCCTCTTCTTTTGTTTCTTAAAAAGTCAAAGCATTTCTTCCTCAGACTGACTTTAAAAGCACGTGTTTGGAGAGATTGATAGAGCTGGAATGAAAATGTCTTTGGGGAAATCAGCGGCTCCAGATGGACTTACAGCCAACTTTGATCCCTTTTTCTGGGCTGATATTAGAGAATGACTGTTTGAAGCATTCAAAGAAGCTTTCAATCAGGGAGTCACACTCATTTTAGTTCAGGTTCCACATTTAGCCCATTTTGATCTCAAGTGGGCCGGACCGCTTTTTACTACAGGATCAAAACCACAAAAGTCAGATTAAAAAAGACAAAAAATGAGACAAAAACCAGACAAAATATTGTGAAAATGAGACAGAAAAGGACAAAAGAACAATCTAGTGTTTGACTTTGTGATCATGGTCTAGAAATGATTTTAAATGGATACTTTGACTCATTTACAATCTGCAGTTCATGTCTTCTCTGGAATTTGGACACTTTGATGATGATTGATGGATTGTGCTCATTTGGTAGAGGATGCTGCTTTTACACTCTTTCTACATTCATTGAAAGCTTCTGACAAGCTTCAACACCACTTTATTTGACATTCACTGCATTATTTTGGATGGAAAATTCATTCATATGCTCTCAATGTTGTCCAGCAGAATTCCTTCAATGTGGAACTACTAGAAGATGAGATGTTAACAGGAGCAAACACCAAGGAGACCCATCAGTCCTCTGCTGTTTATTATTAGCTCTGGATATCAACCCTCCTGTTGGCTTTATTTACAGCACCAAAAAACAGGGAAAAAAATTCAGAAATTCAGCAAAAAAATTCACCAAATTTATGAAAATGTGCAAAAACCTTCAGGAAAAAAAAATCCAAAAATTCCTTAAAAGCTTTATTTAAAATAACAAAACAAAATCCCCCTAATTTGGCAGGAAAATTCTTGTAAATATTTTCAAAAAATTAGTAAACATTCTCCATAAAAATTCTAAAAATATCTAAAGTGATTCCTTATTTATCAGTAAAACTTCTGATATTTTCTTTAAGAACATTCACATAAAAATCAACCAAAATCCAGAGAATTTACTGGATTTTGGTCGAGTTTTATGTGAATGTTCTTTGGAAACATTTCTTCTTTTTCCACCAAAAATGTTCAAAAATGTCCCAAAAATGTTAAAATGTGGACATCAGAAGTTTTACTGTGAAAATATTTATTATTTTCCACATTTTCAAACTTTAAAACGACACGAGAGTTAAAAATAATGAACTCTAAAAGCATTTAATAAGGACACAGTCAGCAGATGATCCAACATTATTTTAAAGCTGTGTGTATTTTCCAGAAGCCTCAGGGTTTGATTGAAACTAAATGTGAGATCTGATCCATTCACCAGAAAACACAAACTTTACTTCAGAATATTCCAGTAAAAATGAGCTGAAACATTTGGGAGAAACTATCAGTAAAATATGATCAACAGGGAAACTTCTAACATTCTGATTGTTGGAAATCAATTCTAAAATCCTTGAAGATCTGCTTCCAAAGGAATCTTTGATATTTGGTAGAATATTGAGGACAGAAATGGAAGGATTTCAGGATGAATTTACCACAAACCACAGAAGAGCACAGAATCCTTTGGAAAGAGTGATCTAGATGTGATGAACTGACTGCCAAGTCCTCACACCTTAATCCCATCAGAAAGTTATGGAGATTTATGGCAAGAAAAGTTCATCATGATGGAAAACAGTTCAATAACAAGGATAAGCTGAAACATTAATGATTAAAGCACGAGACAGAATTGATGAGAAAATGCTGCTTTCTCTGATTCAGAACCAAAAAGGTGAACAGAAGTGACTTTACATTATGGAGACAATAAATGATTAAGATCTGAACTTTTTGTTGACATTTTTAATTCTATTTAATCAAATTTCAGACTATAAAGAAGAACTATATACTCAAACAAAAATATACATATTTTAGTAGTGTGCAGCTCAAATGCTTTTAGTTCAAGTGAGCGTCAGAGGAACACAGCACACTTCTCCTCCATTCCTCGGGCATCTTCTCACTATCTAAGATCCTGTTGAACAACCCAGTCACAAACTCTACTGCTACCTCTCCGAGACACTTCCATACCTCCACAGGTATATCATCAGGACCAAGTGCCTTTCCACTCTTCATTCTTAGCACACCAGCTCACCTACGACCGCTCAAACACTGCGTTATGATTTCCATATCCTTCTGTACACTACTGTTCAAAAGTTTGGGGTCATCCAGACAATTCCATGTTCTCCATGAAAGCTCCCACTTTTATTCATGTGCTAACATAACTGCACAAGGGTTTTCTAATCATCAATGAGCCTTCAACAGCATTAGCTAACACAATGTAGCATTAGAACACAGGAGTGATGGTTGCTGGAAATGTTCCTCTGTACCCCTATGGAGATATTCCATTAAAAATCAGCTGTTTCCAGCTACAATAGTCATTTACCACATTAACAAAGTCTAGACTTGATTTATCATTTATTTAAAGAACTGATTTCAAGAAAAAGGACATTTCTAAGTGACCTCAAACTTTTGAACAGTAGTGCATATTTATATAATGTCATATTTTTTTTAAATAAGACATGTAAGATGAAATAATATTGATGATAGTTCGTGTCCTTGTTCCTCTTTTAGCACACATCACACAGTATTACAATAATTAAGAACATTCAATCATCAAATACAATCATTTTCATAACAAGCTGCTGTGGAGGCAAAACCTTTTTGTTCTTTGCAATAAATCTTTTGTTCTTTTATTCAGAGCTCTGAAGGTACAGGTGACACAGAGTGCAAAGCAGTCTATGTGTAAAGTCAAACTGGAAGGAGCTGAGAACTCAAAGGAGAAGCATTTACGCACAGGTCCAACACTCAGCTGGGGCGGAAACAATCTGCGGCTGCAGGTTTGCCACCGGCGGCAAAAAACGCAGCGAAGTTCAAACAAAGTGGCCGTGAGTTTCTGTTGGGAAAGCATCAAGATCTGCGGCAAACTGTGCAGGATTGGCTTCATCTCCGAAATCCGGGTTGCAGTCGGTAAGAGCAGAATTCTGGAGACTCTAAAAGACTGTTTAAGCTGCCGATGTGTGCCACTGCAGTATGTGTTAGCATTAGCATTAGCCACGGAGTAAACTTTGTCTGTTTACCAAAAATTTCCGTGTGTTTTGTAATTGTTCAGTTGAAAATAAGATTGCAGGCTAATTGGTGCTAATTAGAGGGTTCCAGCTAAGACCAGTGAATTCATCCTGTTTGTAATGGTGGGTTTTTACAATGCCCTTTATTTATTTATTGGATCTGGAAAGGATTGCATTTTAAAAGCACTTTATGCACTTTAAATAATTTTAAAACCATGAAATAAAAAGTATAAAATGGTTAAAAATTTTTGATAAAAATGCTAAGAGTCATTTGTTAAACTGTGATTCAAAATCAACTCTTTAAAATGCAGATAAATTCATGTGTGGTATAGTATTGGGTTGAATATTGCTCATGCCATGATTTGTCGCTTCAGTTTATGTGGTGTTGAGGTTGACAAACATAAATTGAGTGGAGTAGCATTTGCCAGTGTGGTGAAAATGTCCATGAGGAATGGTTGTTACTATTTGCTGAATGCAGTAATGCGAACATTGTCCTTTTGTGTTCTGTTTAAAGGTTTTTCACCTTAATCTATCAGAGTTGCCACCTCTGTATCTCATGAATTTGTGACCACTGCAAAATAAAAGAGGGAAAAGAAAAAAGCAACTGTCTGATTGATGAGTGGAGTCCTGCTCAAACCCTGGGTAGATGAAACATCCTTTTTCAAGTGGGGAAACTGCAAGAAAAATCATCAGTGAGAATCACCTGTCATTGAAAGTGGGAGGACACTTGACACTATGGGAGAGTGCAAAGAACAGAGAGTGAGAGCTGCCTTTAAACAGAACACTGAGCAGTAAAATACATTCACTAACTTACAGCATGAACAGTTTTCTACCAACAGTCCTGTCTTGAATCACCTGCAGTATCATCTTTATGTTCTCTTTATTCTCTTTTTCCATGTCTGTTTTCTGTCTATGTTCCTTATTTTTAACAGTTTAAGTTCATTTGTTTCAGTTTTAGGTGAAAGTGAAAAGAGCTAAAAGTGAACTATTGAGTTGAAATGTGTCCTCTGTGTTGGCTGATGAACATATGGGACACTCTGACACTTGTGTATAGAGTGGTATCCTAATGAAGATGTGTTTGATGTGACAGGTGATTGGCAGGAGGAGGAGAGTCTGACGGAGGAGCAGAGGAATGTTGGCAGCCATTTAGTCTGAGCTCAACAACGGAGGAAACATGGATTCTTCACAAAAAGTGAGAAACATACCACTGTAACATTATTATCATGAATTTGTTCTTTAAAATGTGTAAAGTTGCTCCAGTTGGTTAGATGGGCCGACCAAAGCCAGGTGACGTTGGCTGGAGAGATGTAGCTCTGCAGAAGCAGCTGTACTGAGGATATAATGGTGGACTGCTAGGAAGCTGCTTGTTTTTTGTTTGAGGCTGAACTAGCTGCTGATCATACTTTATGAAAATGTCTTACATGGTGATGAAGATAAGTAACGGAAGAAAAGTCTTGTTTTTCAAGCAAGTTGTTGAGGAAGGTAAAGAGCAGCATTTTCTTTGGTAGAGAATAATACTTTTGAGCATTGTGAGTTTACCAGCCTTTTCCTTCTCAAGAAATTCAGACAGTTGAACCCAGAAGTTTACTTACACTGTATAAACAACACATAACCCTTTTTTAATTTACACGATCTGACATTAAATCTGGCAATGCTTCTCCTGTTTTATGTCGGTTAAGATGACCAAAATTATCTTTAAATGCCAGAATAACGAAAGACAATTTTTTTAATAGAATTTTTATTACTTTCTTCACAATCTTGGACTTGACTATGGACTTTAGCCATACTATGTTCCAAGGGTCACATCATAACAATACTTGTATACATTCCACCCAAAGCAACTTACTTGTTTCCATATGATGTGTTGCATGATACTGTAGCTAGGATACAGACTCAACATCCTGAGACACTTGTAATAATATCAGGAGATTTCAATCATGTCAGCCTCTCCTCTCATCTGACTGGATTTACAGTTTAACTGCCCTACCAGAGAGAATAAAACCCTAGACCTGCTGTATGCCAGTGTCAAAGAAGCTTACAGAGCTACTGCCTTCCCACCACTGGGCAGGTCAGATCATAACTTGGTTTATCTGCAGACCTGTTACAAACCTTGTGTGCTGAGACAGTCTGCAACTAAAGTCCAAATCAGAAGATGGACTCCTCAAACTTGTGAAGCTCTAAGGGACTGCTTTGAATCAACAGACTGGAATGTGCTTCTGGAAACAGATGAGGACAGTATGAACACTGACAGACAGGTTGATTGTTTTACTGAATACATCAGCTTCTGTAGAGACACAGTCATACCTGCAAAGACTGCCTGCTCTATGGATAACATCCTGTATTGTATCGGTACCAAAAATCAAATGTCCGGCTGAACTAAATGACTACAGACCTATTGCTCTGACCTCACACATCATGAAAACTCTGGCGCAGCTGGTTTTACGTCTACTGAGGCTTGAGGTCAAAGACAAACTCGATTCCTTGCAGTTTGCTTACAAAAAACACATTGGAGTGGATGATGCCATCCTCTTCATGCTTCACCGTGCCCTGTCTCATCTGGAGGAACCTGGAGTTTATGTGAGAATCATGTTCTTTGATTTTTCAACTCCATCCAACCCACCATCCTCAAAGACAAGCTCACAGAGATGGGAGTGGATCCTTTCTGTGTTTCATGGATCACAGATTACCTGACAGGAAGGCCAGTTTGTCAGGCTGGGGAACTGTGTTTCTGGGACATTAATGAGCAGTACTGGGGCTCCACAAGGAACAGTCCTGGCTCCATTCCTGTTCACACTGTATACATCTGACTTCAAATACAGCACTGAGTCCTGCCACATTCAGAAATACTCTGACACTGCTATCGTGGCATGTATCAGAAATGGACATGAAGCTGAATACAGAGATCTGATAAGTGCCTTCAGTGACTGGCGTCACAAAAACTGCCTTCTACTCAACGCCTCAAAGACAAAGGAAATGATCATAAATTTCCGCAGATCCAAAACCCCTCTTCATCTATTGAACACTTGTGGTGTTGACATGGAGGTGGTGACATCATATAAATATTTAGGTGTCCACCTTGACAATAAATTAGACTGGTCTAAAAATGCAGACTTGATCTACAAAAAGGGCCAGAGCCGACTTTTTTGCCTGAGAGCACTTCGATCAATAGACATCTGCAGTAAGATGCTGCAGATGTTTTATCAGTCTGTGGTAGCAGGTGTCCTGTTTTATGCTGCAGTCTGCTGGGGAGGCAGCATAAAGAACAAGGATGCAAGGCGTCTGAACAAACTGATTAAAAAAGCTGCTCTGTAGTTGGAATCGGATTGAACACACTGGAGGATGAGGTGGAGAGACGGACACTTAGAAAGATGGAGGCCATTCTGACAAACATGGATCATCCACTTCACATTTGCCTCAGTGAACAACAAAACATCGGTGGACGGCTCCTATCCCTGTACTGCAGGACTGAAAGATTCAGGAAATGTTTCTTGCCATCAGCAATCGGACTGTTTAATTCAAAAGCAAAAAGATAAGACCAAACAATTGAATTTCCCTTCGGGGATCAATATAGCAGTCCCTCCAGGAATTTGCGATGTTGTGATCACGCGAAATCAACCAATCTCTACGAATTTTGCGTGGCCTTGCAATTTTGTCCAATCACCGCAACTTTCCCGCAATTTTGGCCTGCCTCCCGTGAGTTCCACCAATCAAAGCAGCCCCCAGCGCAAACCTAATGCACGTACGTCACCAAATTCACTTCCTTGTGACAATCAGCGTGTGTGAATCCTTCCTCTGTTACCAACATCACTCAAAAACAGACTCAGGGATTTGAATGAAATTTTCAGGGTCGGTCAGAAATGACACAAGGACCAAATGATTAGACTTCAGCAGTGATGCGGCTTAAAGTTTGGATCCACGTATTTGTTAAGGATTCATAGCGGCACTGCGTCTGATAGCGGCACGGTAACCATGGCAACAGGTGAATGCTACCTCAGCGGCCTGCTGACTATCACATGATTGTGATCCTACAACAAATCTACCACTGTGGACGTATCGGAAATGACACAAGGAACAACTGATTAAATTGTGGGGGTGTTTCTGAGTCCCATCAATTCCAGTTACCAGCTACATATTTAGGTCACGCGATTCGGTATGTACACATGCAGAACACACACCTGTCTTGGTGCAGGACTGCGCTCTCTGTGCTGTTCTTGTTAGTTGACGTGACCAGCTGTGAGCGTGTGCTTGTGAACACGTGTGTGCCAGGATGTGAAATTAACTTTTTAAGCCACTGACAGATATGTCCAAATATGATTCATTCAATAGTAAATTAGCATTTTGTGCCGCAAATCTACCAACCACATCATGTTAAACCAGTATCTGGCTGCTGCTAATTTCCCACTGTGGTGTGCCAGCTTTTGTGGAAATGGGTTGGAACGTTATATAATTAATTTCGGAATAAATATTGTCAATTACAGCGTTGAAACATGTTCTACATTCTGGAAAAAATGCAGCTTTTTAGTAGTTGTCACTGTCTCCCGCAATTTCATCACAACAAATAAGCTTAAAACATTGCAACTTTTATCGCAATTTTTTTAGAAAATCTGCCGCGAATTCAGGCATTTTCGGCCGCAACAATCACGAAAAACGCCCGCGAAATCTTGGAGGGACTGAATAAAGTCATTCTATTCTATAATCATAAGTTTGCATACACTAAGATTGCTATGCCTTCAAGATGATGATGTCCTGACTTTGAAAGCTTTTGATAGATTAAGATGTATTTTCAGGCACACCTCAAACCCACTGCTTCCTTGTGTGATGACATTAGAAAACCTAAAGAAATCAGCCAAGACATCAGGAAGACATTTGTGGGCCTCCACAGGTGTGGTTCATCCTTGAGTGCAATTTCCAGATTGCTGTGGTTTGAGGTTTATCTGTCCAAATAATTACATGCCCAGATCAACACCATGGGAATGTCAAGCCATCCTACTGCTCAAGATGGAGATTGGTTAAGGTTAGAATTGTTTTGGAGGGAAATGTGCTCATCAACCCCAGAACAAAAACAAACGACCTTGTGAAGATGCTGGCTGAGGATGGCCTGAGTACACCATCCCAACTGTGAAGCATGGGGGTGGCAGCACCATGTTGTGAGAGTGTTTTTGCTGCAGGAGGGACTGGTGCACTTCACAAAATAGATGGCATCAAGAAGATAGAACATTATGTGGAAATATGGAAGCAACATCAGCCAGCAAATGAAAGCTTGGGCACAAGTGGGTCTTCCAAATGACAAGGACAGTGCTGGTGCAAATCTGACACTGTCCTGGAGAAACTGTGCAATACTGACTTAGAACTGCTTTCTGCTTCATTGTGCCCTTCATATCTGCCTCAGAAGTTTCCCCAAATATTTGTGAAACTTGTCTATATCCGTCCAAAGGCCAGTGAAATAAATACCTGTGGGCACAAAGGTGCTTCTGCTATGGGTTCCTCTGACCACAACTGCATCCTCCTTATCCCTGTCTACCACTGTACTGAAGCAAGGCAAAGTGCAGAACATCAGAGTGAAAGTTTGTCACACTCTGCAGGGATGTCTGGAGGTTACTGACTGGGACGTGTTTAAGGAGTCCTCAGCTGATATTGATGAACCGACTGATGTTGTGAGCAGCTGGGTCACAGACTGTGAAACCAGTGTTATTCCTGAAAAAATGTTAAACTATATCCAAACACTAAGCCATGGCTTTCTAAGAAGCTTAAAGACCTACTGTACAGAAAGAAAACAGTCTTCAGAGAAGGAAATACACTAAATCTGTATAACTGACAGAAGGAAATAAAGTAGGAGATCAGGACCCACAAAAGACAATACAAAGACAACCTTGAGTCTCAGCTCAAAATGAACAACCTCAGTTCAGTCTGGGACGGCATGAATCTGATCACTGGAACTAATTAATGTGTCAATGAGAGAGTTCAGCTCAGTGGTTATAATATTGATTTAGAGCTGGCTCAAAGTCTGAACAGTTTTTATGTCAGGTTTGACTCCCATGATTTCAGGGCTAAACACGCTGAGACTAAAAACTGTCTCATGTCAGCGTCTCCACAGAATCCCTTTCTTTTATCCGGGTTGGAAATAAATCTATGTTAAAAATGTAATCTGGTGTCTCAAACAGTGCAGACCAAAGAAAAGTCCTCTACATGATTACATCGGTGGCTGTTTATTGAAAACTTTTACGACGTCTGACCAAATGACCAAGATTGCTGCCGATGTCCCTGTCTATCTTATGTTTTGTTTGATTTTTCTTTAAATGGCTTTTATTTTGCTTTTAATTGTTTTACTGTGTTTTTTTATATTTTAAAAACATTTCCTTTAATCGTTGTTATTCCTTTAACTGTTTTCAGGGATGACAATTGTCTGCGGATCCGCGGATTTCCGCCAATTTAATGTCAAATTTGAACATTTCTGTGAATCCTCTAAATCTGTTGAGAAAATTTTAGGGGGGGGTTAGGTACTTTATTGTCGCTGATGTTAACGTTGTTAACATCTCGCGGGAGTGAGGCGTGAGTTTCGTTAAACGAAACTCGCGCCTCACTACAAAACTCACGCCTCACTCCTGCGAGATTTTCACTGAAGCTATCGTTCGATTGTAAACGGCCCAGCAGTTGGACAGCTTCAAGCTTGGACCAATCAAATTGCTCGTAGCATTCTTTGTTACAAATTCATGGTGGCGTGTTCGACTCGGATGTTTGGAGATTTGGTATCGTGTTGAGTGGAATGATGAGATTTTTAACGAAGGATCAGGAGTCATCAGTCACAGAAATTGACAAAAGTGTCAAAAATAAGTTCCGATGGGAATGGCTGGAGAGAAAAGTCACTGTGAAGGTGAAAATTGGCTCAATGATCGACGAGGTAACGGAAACACTTGGACAATTTCTGAAGAAACCAGACGTGGCTGGAAAAGCTTTTTGTGTGTATTGCAACGACTTGATTAACTACGGATCGCGTGGATGCGTAGCACTGTCAGACAGTTACACCAGCAGCATCAACAGCTACTTCAAGTGCCAAGGCAAAAGATACATTGAAAGAGAAGGAAATGACTGCAAGAAAAGCCCACCAGCATGAGTTGAAAAGGAAGGCTGTCCAGAGACTTACACAGCTTGCTGCAAAGAGAAGAAAATTGACAAAATAGGAGTGTTGCAGTGAACTGACTTGTATATATTGTACATAGTAAATTTTTCATGATTGGTCTTCCATCACTGCCTCTGTTTTTATCTTTGTCTTTTGCTACAGAAATGTAAACACAGCAATGGAGTGAGATGTCGGACCTCTGAGGAGGATAAGGATGGTTCGGCAACAACGGCAAAAAGAGATGAATCACTGAGTTGTGAGCAATGTGACAAGACTTTTATTACAGCAACAAAGCTAAGAATTCACAAACATATTCACACTGTGGACAAACCATTCAGCTGTGATCAGTGTGGAAAGGCTTTTACTCAGAAGAGTGACTTAAAAAGACATCAACTCATTCACAGTGGAGTTAAACCATTCAGCTGTGATCAGTGTGGAAAGGCTTTTACTCACAATAGTCACTTAAAAAGCCATCAACTCATTCACAGTGGAGTTAAACCATTCAACTGTGATCAGTGTGGTAAGGCTTTTACTCGGAAGACTCATTTAAAAAGCCATCAACTCATGCACAGTGGAGTTAAACCATTCAGCTGTGATCAGTGTGGAAAGGCTTTTACTAAGAAGAGTGACTTAAAAAGACATCAACTCATTCACAGTGGAGTTAAACCATTCAGCTGTGATCAGTGTGGAAAGGCTTTTACTCACAATAGTCACTTAAAAAGCCATCAACTCATTCACAGTGCAGTGAAACCATTCAGCTGTGCTCAGTGTGGAAAGGCTTTTACTCAGAAGAGTCAGTTAAAAAGCCATCAACTCATTCACAGTGGAGTGAAATTGTTTGGCTGTGATCAATGTGGAAAGGCTTTTACTCTCAAGAGTACATTAAGAAGTCATCAACTCATGCACAGTGGAGTTAAACCATTCAGCTGTGATCAGTGTGGAAAGGCTTTTACTCACAAGAGTCAGTTAAAAAGCCATCAACTCATTCACAGTGGAGTTAAACCATTCAGCTGTGCTCAGTGTGGAAAGGCTTTTACTCAGAAGAGTATGTTAAAAAGACATCAGCTCATTCACAGTGGAGTGAAATTGTTCAGCTGTAATCAGTGTGGTAAGGCTTTTACTCGGAAGACTCATTTAAAAAGCCATCAACTCATTTACAGTGGAGTGAAACCATTCAACTGTGATCAGTGTGTGAAAACCTTTACTCAGCATGAACAGTTGTTGATCCATCAATGCCCCCATTCTGGTACAAAGCGGTACCACTGTGACTCCTGTGAAAAAACTTTCAAGCACCAAAAGAGCTTAAAATGTCACCAACGCATCCACACTGGACATGATGTGTACCGATGTGATCACTGTGGTGAACCATTTGTATTGTACTCACAGTTAAAAGCTGATGAAGTGACCCACACTGGGGTTAAACCATACCTTTGTGATCAGTGTGGGAAACGCTACAGCTACATTGCAAACCTCAAAGTTCACCAACGTGTCCACACTGGGGAGAGACCATACAGATGTGATGAGTGTAAGAAGACTTTTACAACTTTGGGTTCCCTGAAACAACACCAGCAGATCCGCACCAGAAAGAAAGCATTCAATCAGTGTCACAGTGAGGTATGTAAAGACTGGTCTCAGTCACAGTGTACACACAATTGTGTATTGGATAATTTTGGAGATTGCTGCAAAATTGTTTCAAAACCGTTTTGAACAACTGTGGTCGGTTGAATTCTGTTAACACATTATCAGCTATCATTCAGTCTAACCTGTATTGGTTTTGTCACAGAAATCTGGTCCAGGTTAATCTGGGGATGTAGGTTAGATTAGGAATTCTGACATAATCAGACAACTGAATGTTAAATTCCAACAGTGACGTTCTCTTTGTTTTCCAAGCAGAACGGAACAGATGGACAAAACTCTCAGACTTGTCAGCACTCTGCCAATGGTGAACAGTGCTGCTTTGACCAGTCTGGACCAACGTCCAACCAACAAGGAACCCTACAACGACACCAGCGTATGCACACTGGACACAGACTGAACCCCTGCCAAGAAGATTTCTCCATGCAGGGTTCAGTAAAAGTTCATGAAGTCCTCCACAAACTTAAAGTCCTTGAGATCTGGCTTCACAGAATTCAGGTCTAATTTCTTGTTTAGTGTCTTCGTTGCTTCGTTGCAAAATCCATTAAGAGGAAAGCTGTCGTTAACAGATGTGACTGGTAAATTAATCAAACCGTTCAAAGTGGTTACTCAGTTAAATTAATTATCAGTGGTAGAGGGATAGACGTCTGGTTGGAGGCAGTGAGCAGCAGGGCAAATTTCCTCAATTACCACCTTAATGGTTCCTGAGATCCCTCTGGGCTGCAGGAACCCGTGAGATGCAGAGCTGGTTCAGTGATTCTCTGATGATTAAGCATAATTAATTGAGGAGATTACTGGCCTTAGGGTTCCTGTCTGTCCGTCTGTGAATTTAAAAACATGAAGTGTTCTATGAAAAGTCCAATCTTTGAAAGCTGACATGTAGTTCAGAATCATTTCTTTGTAAATTAGCTGCATCCAGTCATTACCATGACACTGGCAGTGATTCTCTGATGATTAATCATTATTAATTTAGGAGATTACTGGCCTTAGGATTCCTATCTATCTATCTATCTATCTATCTATCTGTCTATCTGTCTATCTATCTATCTGTCTATCTGTCTGTCTGTCTGTCTGTCTGTCTGAACTTTCTCAGCTACAGCATCTGCACCTCTGCTTCTGTGTGAAGTAGTCATTACAGGAGAGAAAGTGTAGAAAATCTGACAAATTTTGTCAAGTGGCCCAGAAAAATCTGACTACCCCTACAACTTCTCTCCTGTAATGACAGTAATAAGTAATACATAGTTGATACTTCACACAGCAGTAGCAGAGGTGCAGATGTTGTAGCTGAGAAAGTTTGGAGGTTGCCACTTCTTGCATTCCAAGAATAGTAGGGGAGTCAGATTTTGTCAAGTGGCCCAGAAAAATCTGACTCCAGATTTTATTTCATATCATACAATCTGCACTTTTAACTCAACCTGCATATTTCTGTTCAAGATCTAGTTTTGAAATGGTCTCTCTGTTCTTAATCTGCCATACTGTGATCATTTAGCCCCTTATTTCATTATTCTGTTCTTACAGACTGTAATTTACGAGTTTTTTTTTTAAACTTGTTGTGATTTGGTGTTTTAGCTGTTGTAGCAAATAATTTCCCAGGTGTGGGATCAATAAAGAATTTCAATTCTATTATATTGTTAACTGGCCCTATAAAAATAACAACAATAAGAAATTACTTTATACTTAAGAACGATACTTATATTAAAGACTTTATACATAAATACCAGACATATTTTGATGCCATATCTTGCATTCTTAGGGGAGTCTGATTTTAAGTGAGGAGATATAAAGTTTTCTCAGTGAACAATTATTTTAATGACACGTGTAGAACACTGATGGAATGTGAACAATATTTGGCGACTACACCCTGTCCTGTCCTGATGTCCTCATAGGAGTGAAGCTGAGAGTAGCGTAGAATCTCCCCAATGCCATTTAGGGTGCGCACATACGGATGAGAAGAGGAGGAGAAACATGTCACCTAATCATATTTAACAGGAAAACATGTCTGCAGTTCGGTACTTAGTCACATTTAACCCAAAAACAACAGCAAAAGCAGTAAACCTACTACAGAAAAACCCGTCAAGTGGCCACAGAGTGAAAAGTAAGTCACACGCGTTCACGCGAAGGGGGAGTCAGATTTTTCCGGGGAGTGTGAAAATTGCACAACACCTGGGTTAGTCCGAATCCTTTTTTCTGATTGGCTGAGACGAGACACGTGACAGTGTGCATCTATTAATGATCGGAAGCATTCAGGTCGTTCCGGTTATACTCGGTAGCGCTCTTCAGTAAAGGAGACGCAGTTTGTTATTTTCTTTGATTATCGCTCGGCAAATTACAAAAAAGTTGCAAGTTAACCCTTTTTCCACATTTATTAGGCAAAATTAGCTTCGCCACCGTGGCTAAACACGCTAAAAATGGCTTTGCCATCCTGAGGAAGGCTTCGCCTATGGCGAAGTGGAGAATGGCTAGCGCAAGCACAGAGACACCCTGAAAATTTGACACAATCTTAAATATTATGAAATATTTGTTGAAAAGTCTTTTTCGTGTGTTTCTAAGGGTGTGGCTGCATCAGAAAGACACAAATACAAATGATTTTTTTTTTTTGGTTTGTTGTTTACAAGAAATATTTTATGGAACCAGTCAATTTTCAGTTTTAATGTCTTTTATTAGGATGTGTTTAGTTTTATGATTGTACTAAAATAAATGACTCTTGAAGACCTCAAAGTGATTCTTAATGCAGTATTTCACAAATGTATGGGATGTCCAATCCACTGCTGTATTTAACAGCAATCTGATCTGCTGATGTTAGCAAGACAAACAAGTGAAGGTTTCAGGCTTTTATCTAGAATTGTTCTTGAGATATTCATCTTCAAACAGCCTCAAATTTCAGTGTGACAAAATAAAAACGAGTGAAACTGGGTCTGCAGTCCACTGAAAAACCTCTAAGAAAGTGTCTGACATACTGAACTAATATTTCATAGATAGCATTGTAAATATCCACAGTTTATGATTTAAAAAAAAAAGTTTTTTTGGGAGATGGTCAATGATTTGAAACGGAGTTTGTCCTCTAGAGGACAAATGGTTCAATCACAGAATGAGGGTATGTTTTGAAAAAATATCATTCAAAATTTGTCCAGAGAAGTGACTATAATTTGAATTTTAATACACTTAACCAAGTGCTATAGGTGGGAAAAAAAACATGTTTATGCAGCATGATGTTGCTTTGTGATGTTGCAACTGACATGCTGATTTCAAAATGGAAGCATTTTAATTTCTAATGCTCTCATAGAAGATGACTGGTCAATAAAATTTACTCATGTGACTCTGATGTCATGCAGAGTCTTTATGCTATGATGTGGAAAGGGTGAAAGAAGACAGACTGGACATTTCTGAGTGAAACTGAACATGGCATGTACTGATTCATAAAAACAAGTGTAGTATTATCTTTAATCAAGCCTTACATAGTATTTACTAGCTGAAGTACTTCGGTTTTGAACACAAGAATTACTTGTCAAGACTACGTTGACTGGAGCTCTGCTACAGAAAGGCAGTTCATTTTCTGCTGGGGTTCATAACATACAAGATTTCTCAAATCTACAGAGATATTTTTGATTTGAAATTAGGGTTACCTTAAATTAATAATATATATTTTTGATACTTTCTCTAAAAAACTCTAAAAAAGCTTCAGGTGTAGCTGCTGGAAAAGAGCCTGCAAGTCACATGGTGGGACATGTGAACATAGTTCAATAAGAAAATCAAGCCTGTTACAGTGTTGCTCTAGTCCCCTCTGTTAAATGGCATCAAAACAATGGTCAACGTGAACAAATCATGAGTGTTGACATTGCACTCACAACAGTACCTCTCAACTGTTCTAATTTTGATCTATTTAGGAGAACAATGTAATGAGTGCACCGAGAGATCCAATACAGGGAGCTGTCCTTTTTCAAAGATCATTAGAAGGACAGAACCAGGGACGGACTGGCCATTGGGCAATGTGAGCAAATGCCACTGTGGCTGCCTGGTCATGCGGCTGCCACCAGGCAGCATCACAAACAAATAAATAAATGAAAATATAAAGCGGGGCGGAGCAGCCGCATCAATAGACGGCCGCAAATGATTAGGCTAAATAAATAAAGCGGACCGGCTGCGTCAATAGGCGGCCACAAATCAATAAATGAATAAATAAAAATAATAAAAAATAAAGTGGAGCTGAAGGCGCCCACAAAAAAGAGGGAAAAAAGCAAACAAAAAAAACAGCCTGTTAACTGTAACAAATAATAGGCCTACTCAACTAAACAATGATAATGACGTTTTTTATTTGTATGGTTGTTTGAATATGTTAGAATATTAACATGACTTATCTTCTATAATTTCTGTTTTATGGACAATACAAATATAAAGTGTTTTATTTTTGAAGTAGAAAAAAAATGAAAACATGTTAAAAAGAAGGGGTATTCAGACCATCTGTATTTTTTTATTTTTCTGAAGATTTATTCTTGATTTTTATTCTTTGATATCTTAAAATCGAGAGGTTAATATTTCTAGAATTGCAACAGATTGGGAGCTGAAGCCTTGTGGTGACACTATATATTGCTCCATGATAAAAAATGATTAGCTCATTCTTACAGCTATTTAAAAAAATACTGAAAACATTGTATTCGATTAAAATGTAATTTAAAAAAAATGTTAAATGTCATCAGGGTTTTCAGAATCGCTCTTTGTCTGGTCCCTCACCTAGAGCCAATTTACCAGTGGCTATTGCCCCGGAGAACATAGCTCCCAGGATCACAGGGACACTCAAACCCCTCCACCGCGATAAGGTGGCGATTCTTTAGAGGGGAACACAGAACACACAGGACGCAGGACATGACGCAGGACAGGACACAAGACAGGACACAAGAGAGAACACAAGACAGGACACAAGACAGGACACAAGACATGACACAAGACAGGAGAGGAAAGGAAAGGAAAGGAGGAATAGAAAGAATAAAAAGAATAAAAAGAAAGAGTAGTAGGGAAAGGAAAGGTTGTTCAAAGCCAACACCACAGCTTCATCAAAAGATGGATATTGTACATTCATGGCTGCCTCCAGCAGCTTTTCTGCAGAGCCAAACATATTTTGAAGGTCCTTGAACATGGCCTTCGACATTTTGTCCATCTTCTGGGTCATTTGAATTATTTGTTTCGGTGGTGGTGTTGACACTAAAAAAATGTACACAAATTAAAGGGTGATTTTGGAGAATGCCGACGCCAGTGTGCTCATTGCATCAGGAACCTTAGGACTTGATAGCTGGACATTTGTGGTCAGCTGGTGGCCAGTCTGGGGGCCACTACGACTACCTTGGTTGCTGCTGACTCTGTTGTCTCTTGGCTGGAGCAAATTTCCACTGGAACTTCAATGGTTCTGTGGGCGTCTCTGGTGTACATTGTTGAACTTGCCCCTGCGGTTCTGCTGTGGTCTGAACCGTTGCTGGTTGTCCCTTTTTACTTGGCATTTGCAGTGACAGAATTTGCCACTGTGCTGTCTCTGTGCAAAGCCTGCACGAGAAGCGTTTCTGTAAAAGGGTCTGCGATGATAATCAGCTTGGTACGCTGGTCTGTTGTACCAAGTGGGCCTTGGATTGGTCAGCCTTTGGTAGCTGGGATACCTCTGCCAAGCCCATGCACGACCAGTGTTCCACTGCCTGCGTGCAACTCGATTCCTAGTGTTGCGGCTGGCATGGGGTTGTTGTCTTGCAACGCTCACCCCTTGAGGCCCACATCGTTGCACAGCTGCAGGAGGGCGCTGCCTTCTTTGAAACTGGGCGCGCTGTTCATGTCTGTGATTTGCCTTCCTATCAGAGGAATTTCTGTTGGGTGCCGAGTCAGAGTTTCTACCATGGCTGAGATGTGACAGTTGGTCAGCCATTCTTCTGTTAAACGGAACGGCGCGGTATGGTTTTTTACTTTTAGTCGAACCATTGTCGATGGCTCTTCTGTTGGTTCCGCTCATGTCTTGGTCTCCGGAGGTGCAGCTACCTGGGTTGCTGCTCCAAGTTGTTCCAATGGCAGGTTTTGCCTTGGAAACATTGTCTTTCTCGTCCGGTGAGCCTGTGATTTTTCGGCGGCTGGCAAGCAGTTCATGTCTGCGATATTTACGCAGTGCCTGCAAATCCATGGAGGCGATGGCTCTTCTCTTGCTTCCTCTCATGTCTGGGTGTCTGGAGGTGCAGCTACCTGGGTTGCTGCTCCGAGTTGTTCCAATGGCAGGTTTTGCCTTGGAAACATTGTCTTTCTCGTCCAGTGAGCCTGTGATTTTTCGGCGGCTGGCAAGCAGTTCATGTCTGCGATGTTTACGCAGTGCCTGCAAATCCATGGAGGCGATGGCTCTTCTCTTGCTTCCTCTCATGTCTGGGTGTCTGGAGGTGCAGCTACCTGGGTTGCTGCTCCGAGTTGTTCCAATGGCAGGTTTTGCCTTGGAAACATTGTCTTTCTCGTCCAGTGAGCCTGTGATTTTTCGGCGGCTGGCAAGCAGTTCATGTCTGCGATATTTACGCAGTGCCTGCAAATCCATGGAGGCGATGGCTCTTCTCTTGCTTCCTCTCATGTCTGGGTGTCTGGAGGTGCAGCTACCTGGGTTGCTGCTCCGAGTTGTTCCAATGGCAGGTTTTGCCTTGGAAACATTGTCTTTCTCGTCCAGTGAGCCTGTGATTTTTCGGCGGCTGGCAAGCAATTCATATCTGCGATGTTTACGCAGTGCCAACAAATCCATGGATGCAATAGCTCTCCTGTGTGACCCATGTGCCGTACGTTTAACACCCTCATCAATCACTGACTCTGAGATTCTGCGGTAGCGAGCCAACAGCTGGTATCTCTGTTGCGTGCGCAGGACCCACAAATCAGAAGAATTCCTCTTTGGTTCCTTGGCTGTGGTGGCATCTCTTGGTGCCTTGGAAATAGAAAGATTTCCAAGGCACAGGTTGTTGTAGCGGTGCATTTTGTGTAGTGCACACAAACTCCGGTTCTTCTCTGCTAAAGTCCGGTGAGTGTTAAAAATCGCAGCTAATCACGAGAAATCGTGGGTTGAACTGACTCTGTTACTGAGTTATTGAGTTACACTTGTGGACTTTCTGTCACTTGTGGACTTTCTGTCAGTTGTGATGACATCACAGAGATCAAAGACATTCAAAAAATGCACATTCAATGTGCATTTTTTGAATGTGCACATTGAATGTGTATCAATGCACATTCAATGTGCATTTTTTGATGATGATGAACACACACACACACACACACACACACACACACACACACACACACACACACACACACACACACACACACACACACACACACACACACACACACACACAGAGTTGATCTGACAGCAGAGGAAAACATAACCACATTCTCAATGTATTTTAAATGTTAATTATAAAATTGTTTCATTACTTGATGACTTTAACCTGTCTTTAGTGTGTTATTGTGTTTTCTGTGTGTTTTAAAGTGCTTATGGTGTGTGCTAATGTGTTTATAGTGTGTGTTAATGTGTTTTAATGTGTTTATTATTATATTTCATCATTTGTTTGAAGGAGAACGGATGAACAGCGGCCATCTTTGCTTTCTTCTTGTGCTTCTCTTGTTGCATCGGCTGTTGTTCTAGAAGAAGCTCTGCAGCTCCTCAGTTTACAGGAGAATCAGCTATATTTTTGCACAATTTTATTTTTATTTCATATGGAGAATGCTCACATTTATGTGTTAAAAACAACAGTGGCTTCAACGTCTAACTAATAGAAATCCTAAGATTAAATGAACATTTAGTTGTTAGGATCAGAACTTTTCAATTCAATTCAGTTTTATTTACATCTCATAGCTTCACAAAGACAGAAAGGACAAAAAGTGAGAAAATATCACAAGTGGAGCGATAAAAGTACGGAAAAAGAAAGTAAAAGAAAAGAGAAAGTAAAAGAAAAAAGAAAGTAAAACCCAAGGGAGCTTTGAATCCTTTGGCACGAGGATTGCGTCCATTCATTATGTCAAACAGCCTGTCAATCATCTATAAAGAAATATCGGCATCTAAATCACTATCATTACAGAGTTTCATTAGGTATCAGATAGTTGAAATCAACACTCATCTATTCAAAATATACAGAGAACAGAGTACTTATTTCTAAACTGTATGTACAATGAGTTAATATGCAAGTATTAGTATTTGCTTGACTTCCTTATTTCCATAGGTCTGCTTTGTACTACAGTAAATTTCAGAGCTTTACCACTCAAACATCTGTGAAGGTATGTGTAAGGTTATGTACAACCTTTTGTGTTTATGATGAACATGCAATATCATTGTCATGATTCCTCCCTCTCCTACTCGGCAATCAGCCTAATCACCAGCGGCTGTGACAGAGCGCGGCTGCTCTCCATCAGTAATCAGGGCAGCATAAAAGCCTGACTCACTTCACCACTCACCGCTGGATTATTGCACTCTGTACGCTGCACACTGGACTCTACAAACCGCATGTCGCCACATACACTTCGCTGTTTGGACTCTGTTTCATGCTTCTCACCATATGCTCGCCACAACCTGGACTCCACTTCACTCAGTTAAATTACCTTGCCGGCTCCGCTTTCTCCCCTCCGTCTGCGCTTGGACAATCTGCTCCTCAGCCATCGTTGCGCCCCTCATCTCCGGCTCCCTCTGGTCCGTTCCCCCTGTTTTCCGGATTCTCCAGTCAGTTCCCTTCCTTGGTTAGTTTAGATTTGTGTTTAGTTTTTACCTCGGCCTTCGGGTCCGCCCTTACTTCAATTCAATTAGTTCTCCATTCTGTTATTTCCCCTTGCTTCCCAGATTAAGAGTTTTCTGTTATACATATATATATATATATATATATATATATATATATATATATATATTGCTTTATTAAATCATCATTAATTCACCCGTCTGTCTGATTGCCTGCTGCATGGGTTCACAACCGCCTAGATCATAACAATCATGGTTTATGACAACATTTGGATGTTGAATTTAGAATCAGTCAGAATTGTCAACAAATTGTTCCTGATGCTCAAATCAAATTTTATTTTTTTGTTTTTATAAAACATGTACTTGGTTCTATAATCATTAATAGTATTACCTCAATGAATTCTGCCGTTGCCTCACAGTCTTTAAACTGAGAGTACCCAAGATCCCTCATTGTGCGGAGAGCCACTGACACAGAGCGACTCAGTGTCTGCGCAGCCAGGGACACCCTCATCTTGTGTTTCTCAAAGTAGACATGTTTGTCTGTAATTTTATTGGCAGCGTGCAGTCCATCCTTTTTTTGCGACCAAGCTATTTTAGCGACTAAAATGACCGACTGGCGTCATTTATGACCCCACTATATTTGACACAGGAAGATGTCTACTTTATTGCCTCTTTTTGTGCTTTCTTACCTATTCCACGCCACTGCATTTTAAGATGGATATTCTAAAATAACCTTCTTTTATTATTCATGGATTTTAATCATTTTTGACTCAGAGCTAAAGTAAAACCATATGAACAATATGATGCATTGTAAGAACGCAATAACATTTATTTAGACACGCTTTATCTGCCGCCACTTCTTTTAAAACTTTATTAGGGTCCGAGCACCGAGGGTGCGAAGGACAGGCGGTGCCAGGGCACCGACTGTCCAAGGCACCAGCGGTGCCAAGGACCCTATTGAAACCCTTGGGTTTATTATTATTATTATTATTATTTTTATTTTATTTTTTTTTTTTTTCTCCCGTAAAGTAAATTGGCTTTTTGGCGGCCTTATCATACTCCAAAATGCGTGAAATTTGGCATGCACATCAGGACTGGCGAAAAATTTGATATTTTATGGGAGTTGCGCATGTGCGTGGCAAAATGGCTCTATAGCACCACCTGCAAAGTTGAAAAAGTAGTCATTAGGCCAACTGCCACAATGTTTCATGTACAGCTACAATATTTGGTGGGCATATGCAGAACATCAGGACACACCAAAAAGTCAATTACAGCCACGCCCTAAACCCAACAGGAAGTTGGCCATTTTGAATTTGCTGTAAATTTTTCAAACTTAATCGCTCCTCGGGAAATGAATTGCCTTTTTGGCGGCCTTATCATATTCCAAAACGCGTGAAATTTGGCGTGCACATCAGGACTGGCGAAAAATTTGATATTTTATGGGAGTTGCGCATGTGTGTGGCAAAATGGCTCTATAGCGCCACCTGCAAAATTGAAAAGTGGTCATGAGGCTAACTTCCACAATGTTTCATTTACAGCTACAATATTTGGTGGGCATATGCACCACATCAGGACACACCAAAAAGTCAATGACAGCCACGCCCTAAACCCAACAGGAAGTCGGCCATCTTGAATTTGCTGTAAATTTGTCAAAATTAATTTCTCCCGGCAAATGAATTGCCTTTTTGGGGGCCTTATCATGAACCAAAACGCGTGAAATTTGGCGTGCACATCAGGACTGGCGAAAAATTTGATATTTTATGGGAGTTGCGCATATGTGTGGAAAAATGGCTCTATAGCGCCACCTGCAAGATTGAAAAAGTGGTCATTAGGCCAACTGCCACAATGTTTCATGTACAGCTACAATATTTGGTGGGCATATGCACCACATCAGGACACACCAAAAAGTCAATCACAGCCACGCCCTAAACCCAACAGGAAGTTGGCCATCTTGAATTTGCTGTAAATTTTTCAAACTTAATCGCTCCTCGGGAAATGAATTGCCTTTTTGGCGGCCTTATCATATTCCAAAACGCGTGAAATTTGGCGTGCACATCAGGACTGGCGAAAAATTTGATATTTTATGGGAGTTGCGCATATGTGTGGAAAAATGGCTCTATAGCGCCACCTGCAAAATTGAAAAGTGGTCATTAGGCCAACTTCCACAATGTTATTTACAGCTACAATATTTGGTGGGCATATGCACCACATCAGGACACACCAAAAAGTCAATCACAGCCACACCCTAAACCCAACAGGAAGTCGGCCATCTTGAATTTGCTGTACATTTGTCAAAATTTATAGCTCCTCGTGGATAAGTCTGAGAGAACTGAAATTTGGCCAGTACATGCACCAGACCTTTCTGATGAAAAGTTATCAAAAACTCAACCAGAAGCCAAAAGGTGTGGCCATGGCGGAGCCTCAAACAACTGATCCTTCGCCATGAAACAGGAATTGGTGTCTAATTCTTCTCAACATGCTCCAATCTGCCTGAAACTTTACATGTATGATGACAGTCCTGTCCTGATGTCATCCACATAGGGATATTCATTGACAGTCATAGCGCCACCTTGTGGTTTCAGGAAATAGACATCTTTTACACTTTCATGCACTATTGTTACCCGGTTGATCATATTCACTTCAAATGCAGTGACAACAGCCTGAACACATTGATGATGCATCCCAGTGAAAATGGTGACTTGTCATCAAAGGGCGTGTCTGTGGCGGCCAAACCAATTTCCATATTTCGCCATGAAAATTTAACGATTCATATCTCAGCTGAACAACATCCTATCTGCCTCAGACTTCACATGATGGACACCAGGTCCAGTCTGAACACATCCACACTCATAAATTCTGAAAAAGTCATAGCGCCACCTGTTGGTAATAGTAAGTTTAAGGCCTTATATTTTCAGGTACAATGGCCCCAAACTTGGTGATATCATGCTGAAAATTGGTCAGTCGAGTCTTCACCTCTTGACAATCCCACACTGTCAAGGGTGTGACATTTCATGCAACGCTGTTGCCGTAGCAACCAAATATCGCCATGAAAAACAAAGCCTTTTCTGACAGGTTAGGAATACTCCAATGCTCACAAAAATTACCACACACATCACCATGGACCCAAGGAACAACACTGTATGCATCTCGGCACTGCACATGCTATAGCGCCCCCTACAGTATTTTTAACAAACAGCCCCCCCAGCACGTTTCACCTACATCCATAAAATTTGGGAGGCTTATAGAGCACATCAGGACGCACAAAAAAGCCTCTTGGAGCCATGCCCTAAATCCAACAGGAAGTTGGCCATCTTGGATTGATTGTGAGATTTTTGATGATTTTTCTCATTTTTGAGAGTTAATACCTCCTAGGGGATAATTCCAGGAGACCTGAAATTTTGTCAGTCCACACAGCAGGACTTGGTTTGGAAAAGTTATCAAAAGTTCAACCAGAAGCCAAATGGTGTGGCCATGGCGACCATCACAGTTTTGATGCTTCGCCATGAAACAACAGCTGCTTTATAACTATCCTCTGAATGCACCAATCTGCCTCAAACTTTACATGTGTAATCACACTGCAATCAATCCTGATCAATTCCATAGGCCAACATACCCTTTCAGTCATGGCGCCACCTGTTGGACGGACAGGAAATGCTTATAAGTAGCCTGTACGTTTTCCAATCAGCCTTAAACTTTACATGACTGATCAGAGTCCAACCCTGATCACATCCACTGTTTGAAATACATTCTCAGTCGCTGCGCCACCTGGTGGATAGACAGGAAATGCTCTATAACTGCTCTGAACATGCTCCAGTCTGGCTGCAATTTTACATGTATGACTGGACTCTGGTCCAGATGCGATTCAGAGGCCGACATACACTCTCAGTCACAGCGCCACCTGGTGGACGTGCGTGGATTCACCGACCAGCGTGGATGCGAGGACCCGTCCATCGCTGCTTGCAGCTTTAATTTTAAATTGGTATTCAATTTTTGTTCAGACAAAAATAAATATGCCTTTGTTTGTGCCTGGCTTGTCTACCTCAGGAATTAAAAAAAAAACATTCTCTGATGCAGTATTTATTTGAAAAGAGTGTAAAAAAAAAAAAAAAGCTTTGTTCGTATAATGTCTTAGTTTATGCCTGGTTTTAAATAGAAAAAATCTTGATACTGTACTGATTTATTGAAAAGAAGGCAGTCGGCCTATTGTAACAAAAAAGGAAAAAAACAGGATTTGAGAGTTGACAAAACAGTTTCCACTTTCCAGTCATTTCCTATGCAGGTATAAAGAGGATAGGAAAAAAACAGTATTGTAAAACAAAAAAAAAGAAAAGAAGAGAACTGATGCAATTTTTTTGTCATTTACTGCTTGGTCTAATTTGTATTGTAAAGAGCATAAGAGAAAACACTATTGCTAAAAAGAGAAATAATAATAATAATAAAAAATCAGTCATTTGCCTTTTGTGTTGTACATGATTCGAAGCATGATTCGAAGCGTATCGTGAGTTGAGTGAATCGTGGCATGCCTAGTTGTAACAGATCAAAGATTTTGTCTCATCTTGTGGGGCATGTGATGTACTGATGGAAGTCTCTCAGTGTCTGTTTTAGTGTGCAGTGGTTCATGTCTCCCAGACTGATGTTAGGGGAGTTGGACTGAAGTGTCTGGATGACCTGATGGATAAGCCCACAGGCATTTATTTCACTGGCCTTTGGACAGATATAGACAAGTTTCACAAATATCTGTGGAAGTTTCTGAGGCAGATATGGAGGGCACAGTGAAACAGAAAGCAGTTCTAAGTCAGTAGTGCACAGTTTCTTAAGCCCAAGCTTTCATTTGCTGGCTGATGTTGCTTCAATATTTCCACATAATGTTCTATCCTCTTGATGCCATCTATTTAGTGAAGTGCACCAGTCCCTCCTGCAGCAAAAACACTCCCACAACATGGTGCTGCCACCCCCATGCTTCACAGTTGGGATGGTGTACTCAGGCCATCCTCAGCCAGCATCTTCACAAGATCGTTTGCTTTTGTTCTGGGGTTGATGAGCACATTTCCCTCCAAAACAATCCTAACCTTAACCAATCTCCATCTTGAGCAGTAGGATGGCTTGACATTCCCATGGTGTGGATCTGTGCATGTAATTGTTTGGACAGATAAACGTCAAACCACAGCAATCTGGAAATTGCACCCAAGGATGAACCACACCAGTGGAGGCCCACAAATGTCTTCCTGATGTCTTGGCTGATTTCTTTAGATTTTCTAATGTCATCACACAAGGAAGCAGTGTGTTTGAGGTCTGCCTGAAAATACATCTTAATCTATCAAAAGCTTTCAAAGTCAGGACATCATCTTGAAGGCATAGCAATCTTAATACACACGTGGACAAAATTGTTGGTACCCCTCAGTTAAAGAAGGAAAAACCCACAATTCTCACTGAAATCACTTGAAACTCACAAAAGTAACAATAAATAAAAATTTATTGAAAATTAAATAATCAAAATCAGCCATCACTTTTGAATTGTTGATTAACATAATTATTTAAAAAAACAAACTAATGAAATAGGGCTGGACAAAAATGATGGTACCCATAACTTAATATTTTGTTGCACAACCTTTTGAGGCAATCACTGCAATTAAACGATTTCTGTATTTGTCAATGAGCGTTCTGCAGCTGTCAACAGGTATTTTGGCCCACTCCTCATGAGCAAACAGCTCCAGTTGTCTCAGGTTTGATGGGTGTCTTCTCCAAATGGCATGTTTCAGCTCCTTCCACATATGTTCAATGGGATTCAGATCTGGGCTCATAGAAGGCCACTTTAGAATAGTCCAACGCTTTTCTCTCAGCCATTCTTGGGTGTTTTTGGCTGTGTGTTTTGGATCGTTGTCCTGTTGGAAGACCCATGACCTGCGACTGAGACCAAGCTTTCTGACACTAGGCAGCACATTTCTCTCCAGAATGCCTTGATAGTCTTCAGATTTCATCGTACCTTGCACACTTTCAAGACACCCTGTGCCAGATGCAGCAAAGCAGCCCCAAAACATTACTGAGCCTCCTCCATGTTTCACCGTAGGGACAGTGTTCTTTTCTTCGTATGCTTGGTTTTTGAGTCTATGAACATAGAGTTGATGTGCCTTACCAAAAAGCTCCAGTTTGGTCTCATCTGTCCAAAGGACATTCTCCCAGAAGCTTTGTGGCTTGTCAACATGCATTTTTGCAAATTCCAGTCTGGCTTTTTTATGAGTTTTTTTCAGCAGTGGTGTCCTCCTTGGTCGTCTCCCATGAAGTCCACTTTGGCTCAAACAACGACGAATGGTGCGATCTGACACTGATGTACCTTGGCCTTGGAGTTCACCTTTAATTTCTTTGGAGGTTGCTCTGGGCTCTTTGGATACAATTCCAACGATCCGTCTCTTCAATTTGTCGTCAATTTTCCTCTTGCGGCCACGTCCAGGGAGGTTGGCTACTGTCCCATGGGTCTTGAACTTCTGAATAATATGAGCCACTGTTGTCACAGGAACTTCAAGCTGTTTAGAGATGGTCTTATAGCCTTTACCTTTAAGATGTTTGTCTATCATTTTTTTTGGATGTCCTGGGACAATTCTCTCCTTCGCTTTCTGTTGTCCATGTTCAGTGTGGTACACACCTTTTCACCAAACAGCAGGGAGACTACTTGTCTCCCTTTAAATAGGCAGACTGACTGATTATGAGTTTGGAAACACCTGTGATGTCAATTAAATGACACACCTGAGTTAATCATGTCACTCTGGTCAAATAGTTTTCAATCTTTTATAGAGGTACCATCATTTTTGTCCAGGCCTGTTTCATTAGTTTGTTTTTTAAATAATTATGTTAATCAACAATTCAAAAGTAATGGCTGTTTTTGATTATTTAATTTTCAATAAATTTTTATTTATTGTTACTTTTGTGAGTTTCAAGTGATTTCAGTGAGAATTGTGGGTTTTTCCTTCTTTAACTGAGGGGTACCAACAATTTTGTCCACGTGTGTATGTGCAAACTTCTGACTGTGAATAAAATAATAAAAATTCTCTCAAAAAAAAAATCTCTCTTTCATTATTCTGGCATTTAAAGATAATTTTGGTCATCTTAACTGACATAAAACAGGAGAAGCATTGCCAGATTTAATGTCAGATCGTGTAAATTAAAAAAAAACGGGTTATGTGTCGTTTATACAGTGTAAGTAAACTTCTGGGTTCAACTGTCTGAATTTCTTGAGAAGGAAAAGGCTGGTAAACTCACAATGCTCAAAAGTATTATTCTCTACCAAAGAAAATGCTGCTCTTTACCTTCCTGAACAACTTGCTTGAAAAACAAGACTTTTCTTCCGTTACTTATCTTCATCACCATGTAAGACATTTTCAGAAAGTATGATCAGCAGCTAGTTCAGCCTCAAACAAAGAACAAGCAGCTTCCTAGCAGTCCACCATTATATCCTCAGTACAGCTGCTTCTGCAGAGCTACATCTCTCCAGCCAACGTCACCTGGCTTTGGTCGGCCCATCTAACCAACTGGAGCAACTTTACACATTTTAAAGAACAAATGAATGATCATAATGTTACAGTGGTATGTTTCTCACTTTTTGTGAAGAATCCATGTTTCCTCCGTTGTTGAGCTCAGACTAAATGGCTGCCAACATTCCTCTGCTCCTCCGTCAGACTCTCCTCCTCCTGCCAATCACCTGTCACATCAAACACATCTTCATTAGGATACCACTCTATACACAAGTGTCAGAGTGTCCCATATGTTCATCAGCCAACACAGAGGACACATTTCAACTCAATAGTTCACTTTTAGCTCTTTTCAGTTTCACCTAAAACTGATACAAATGAACTTAAACTGTTAAAAATAAGGAACATAGACAGAAAACAGACATGGAAAAAGAGAATAAAGAGAAAATAAAGATGCTACTGCAGGTGATTCAAGACAGGACTGCTGGTAGAAAACTGTTCATGCTGTAAGTTAGTGAATGTATTTTACTGCTCAGTGTTCTGTTTAAAGGCAGCTCTCACTCTCTGTTCTTTGCACTCTCCCATAGTGTCAAGTGTCCTCCCACTTTCAATGACAGGCGATTCTCATTGATGATTTTTCTCAGAGTTTGTGCAGTTTCCCCACTTGAAAAATGATAATCATCTACCCAGGGTTTGAGCAGGACTCCACTCATCAATCAGACAGTTGCTTTCAGAACACAAAAGGACAATGTTCACATCACTGTATTCAGCAAATAGTAACAACCATTCCTCATGGACATTTTCACCACATTGGCAAATGTTGCTCCACTCAATTTATGTTTGTCAACCTCAACACCACATAAACTGAAGCGACAAATCATGGCATGAGCAATATTCAACCCAATACTATACCACACATGAATTTATCTGCATTTTAAAGAGTTGATTTTGAATCACAGTTTAACAAATTACTCTTAGCATTTTTTAAACTATTTTATACTTTTTACTTCATGGTTTTAAAAGTATTTAAAGTGCATAAAGTGCTTTTAAAGTGCAATCCTTTCCAGATCCAATAAATAAATAAAGGGCATCGTAAAAACCCAACATTACAAACAGGATGAATTCACTGGTCTTAGCTGGAACCCTCTCATTAGCACCAATTAGCCTGCAATCTTATTTTCAACTGAACAATTTCAAAACACACGAAAATTATTGGTAAACAGACAAAGTTTACAGCAAACCGCTCGTGGCTGATCTCCGTGGCTAATGCTAATGCTAACACATACTGCAGTGGCACACATCGGCAGCTTAAACAGTCTTTTAGAGTCTCCAGAATTCTGCTCTTACCGGCTGCAACCCGGATTTTGGAGATGAAGGCAATCCTGCACAGTTTGCCGCAGATCTTGATCCTTTCCCAACAGAAACTCACGGCCACTTTGTTTGAACTCGGTCATTCATTCTCAGTTCCTCCTTAGTGCTGCGTGTGTCCCCTTTTTTGCCGCCGGTGGCAAACCTGCAGCCGCAGATTGTTTCCGCCCCAGCTGAGTGTAGGACCTGTGCGTAAATGCTTCTCCTTTGAGTTTTTTTTTATTTTTATTTTTATTTTATTTTATTAACAATACACAATAAACTTGTACAATTTAACAACCATGGCTTTGGAAGGAAAAACATGAAAAACTCTTAAAATGGGAACAAAGTCAAGAGATAATAAAATAAAGTAGGTAAACAATAATTAGATAATTAGACAAAAAATAAACAATAGTGCAACAAATTGTGCAAGGGTATGAGTCCGGAACAATAAATTCAGTTTTTAGTTCAAAGGGAGTCATTTTGTTGTTGACTTGAGTCCAGTGGGGTATCACCTATATAAGAAAATAATTTCATGGCTTTAGGACCTTTCATACATTTCAACGATTTTAAATACAATTTAAGTTCATTTTTGAAAAAGGAAAAGCTGGGTGAGCATTTCTGACATTTGCTTTTGTGAATACAGAATTTAGCTATACATAAAATCACATTAATACAGAGTTCTTCTTTTTTGTTATTTAACAGGACACCAAATGTTATATCATCTCTTGAGAAACAGGATGGTGATGAAGGAAATATTTCTTTTATCCATTTCTGTAAATCTTCCCAAAACTTTTGTACTGTCACACAGTGAAAGAAAAGATGGTCTGTTGTTTCTATATCAACATTACAAAATGTACAACTGTTTTCTTGTATATTAAAACGAATTCTAAGTAACTCTTTAGAAGGATAGATGTTGTTCATAATTTTGAAGTGTGTTTCCTTGACCTTAGGAGCAACTGGAAAGGATAAATACATTGTTCTCAATATTGAAATGGTCTTTTTATCACATTTGGAAAGAATATCATTTTTATTTTGTACCTCAGGAAATAATTCATCTGCAAAACATTTTCTAATAAGAGAGTTACTACATTTTTTATCTATAATAGATATTCCATGAATCATGGGAGAAGTGAGATTAACTTGTGTTTTTTGATGAGCAAGGTAATTTTTGGATAAAAAGATAAATTCTTTGGGAAGAGCACTACGTAAACGCATAAAATCTAAGAAAGGGGGGGTGAAGTTGTATTTTGCACAGAAATGTTCATAATCTAGTAAATTTCCTTCATCGTCCATAAGATGTAATATTGACCAAATATTCTTTTATACCAGTCATCATAATAAAAGGATTTGTTACGATGAAGAACATATCGGTTGTTCCAAATTACTGTTAAATGTGGAGAGAAGTTGTGAACATATAACATTTTCCAATACAGTAAGATTTGCTTGTGGAACTCTGATAAGGATATAGGAAGCTTACTAATTTCGAAGTCACAAACCAGCAAAAGATTTAGACCACCCAGTTTTTTAAAAATGTAGTTAGGGATACAGTACCATAGGGAGCTCTGATTTTTGAGCCAAGATTTAAGCCAATTTATCTTCAATGTACCATTAAGGCATTCTAAATCAATCATTTTTAGGCCACCTTCATTTGTATCTTTGACCATATGGCTTTTTTTCAGATAATGTGGTTTATTACGCCAGATGAAATTAAAATTAATTTGGTTTATTGATTTAATTGAATTTGAAGAAACAGCATTTGAGTAAAGAGGGTAAATGCACCTTGACAAGCTCTCCATCTTTGTTAGATATATACGACCTAATATTGATAAATCTCTTTGGAGCCACATGTTGAGTTTGGTTTTACATTCCTTGAGTTTTGTCTCAATGTTGATAGTTTGACATATTTTTTTGTCTTTACTGAGTTGGATACCAAGATATTTGATCTCTGATTTCACAGGTATGCCACATATTTCTTTTGTAGTGGTGTCATGAAGAGAAAAAATTTCACACTTCTTAATGTTTAAACGTAATCCTGAAGCTTTAGAGAATTTTCCAATTTTTTCAATTACTTTTGGGAACTGTTCCTTATTTTTTAAAAATAATGTTGTGTCATCCGCTAATTGGCTGATCACAATTTCTGTACCCAGTACATTAAGTTTTTGAATATCATCGCTTTGTTTAATATAAATGGATAAGATCTCAGTAACCAGAAGAAATAAGTCGGGAGAAATTGGGCAACCTTGCGGGATACCAACATCAACCTTAAAGCTTGGAGTAGAACCATTTGGAAGAAGAACACAGCTATTTATGTTTTCATACAGACCACAAACCAAATTTCTAAATTTAAGACCAAAACCAAAACGCTCCAGTGCAGTAAGAATAAATGGATGTTCCACCGAATCGAAGGCTTTGTAAAAGTCCAAAAAGAAAATAAAGCCATCGTCTTGGATTAGATTACAATATTCAATTAAGTCCATAACCAACCTTATATTATTATGTATTGATCTTCCTTTCATAAAACCAGATTGTGTTTCAGAAATTACACTTGAAAGTCCTGATTGTAGCCTTGATGCAAAAATATAAGTTAGAAGTTTGTAATCAGAGTTCCTGAGCGTAATGGGTCTTCTATTATCTATAATTCTAGGGTCTTTATTGGGTTTTGGAATAGAAACTATAACACCATGTCTCATTGTAGTTGGGAGAGAGCAAGTTTCGAAAATTTCTAGAAAAACATTGAACAGCAATTCTCTAATTTCCATCCAGAAGTGTCTGTAAAAGTTTGCTGTGAGGCCGTCTGAACCAGGAGATTTGTTAAGTGCTAATCGGTTGATTACAGCATCAAGTTGAGCAATTGTGAGGGGTCCATCACAGGTGTCTCTGTATTTCTCATCAATTTTTGGAATATGCTGAGCAACATTCTGTAGAAACGTTTCACAATCAGATTTAGAGAGTTTTGAACAATAGAGATTGCTGTAAAATTTGTAGGTTTCAATTGATATTAATTTATTATCACTAATTTCTTTGTTGTTGATTAACAAAGATTTCACATTGTTTTTTTCCTGCCTGTTTTTTTCTAATCCACAGAAATAAGCTGAATTCTTCTCACCTTCTTCTATCCACTTTGCACGAGATCTAATAAATGCTCCTTGAGCTTTGTGAGTGTAGATTTCATCTAAATTTGACTGTAATTTTAATATTGTTTGTTTATCATCTTCACTCAACATTTGTTTGCTGCAAAGACTGTTTAGTTGATTTATAATGTTTAATTCTTTTTGATCAAGTTCTTTTTTGTGTTTTTTGCTGAAAGAAATAGAAGCTTCACGAATTTTGAATTTGAGGAATTCCCACTTTTTAGCTGGAGTGGAAAGTTCTTCAGAAGATTCAATTTCACTTATAAGTGATTTTATCATTTGACAATATTCATCATTTTTGAGCAAACTTGAATTAAATTTCCAAAATTTGTTTGAAAAGATTTTAGTTTTTGATTCAACATGTAGAGAGATGACACTGTGATCAGTTAAAGGAGCTGCTGAAATAGTAGACTTGATGTTGTAACATAGTAAGGTATTAGAAATCAACCAGTTATCAATTCTCGATTTCGAGTTGTAGTTTGAACCAAACCAGGAAAATTGAGTTACTCCAGGATTAAGATCCTTCCATGCATCGGTGAGACTTAAACCACTACAAAAATTATTAAATATGATATTAGGATGGCTAGAAGTATATCTAGACGGGAATCTATCTAAGAAATCATCATTAACTAAGTTAAGATCTCCTCCTATTATTACATTTTCAGTAGCGTGTGATACTTTAAGATCATCTAGATGGAATGTTAATTCATCAAGTAAACGCCTGTTCTCACTAATGTTATTAGAACCATATATATTTACCACAATTATTTTCACATTGTCAATAATTGCAATAAGAATCAGCCAACGACCATTTTCATCTGCCACATTATATATTATCTGACCAGGGAAGTTTTTGAGGAGAATAGCTACACCTGCTGATTTAGAAGTGCCGTGACTGAAAAAAGTTTTGTCACCCCATTGTTGAGTCCAAAATTTACTGTCTTCTTCTTTTGAGTGTGTTTCCTGCAACAAAAAGATTTGTGCTTTTTTCCCTTTGCAGAATAAAAACAGACTTTTACGTTTTGTCAAGTCTCTCAGACCCCTTGCATTCACAGATAAAAAAGAAAGCGAGCTTTTAAGTTCAACCATGAAAAAAACAACAGCTTTAAAACAAGCAAACAAAAAGGAGCTTAATTGTTCAGAAGTTCACAGATAAGTTACCAATAGTAACAAAGAGTGGCAAAACCCTGAGTGTAAACATTTTTTGTATGAACCTTCAGGACCAGGAAACATCATGGTGTGACTCTCTGACCATTGATGTATGCATACCGACCACGATACACAACCTTGTCTCCTCTTCTCTTGGCAGCATCAACTTTAGGCCACACCGCCGCTCTTGCTTCCAGCACATCTTTGGAAAAGTCTTGGGCAAATGAGAAGCCGCGCTCTTTGCAGATTTTGTTGTTGTACGTCACCTTCCACAGCTCGTCTCTGTAGATCCTCATAGTGAATTGCATGATGATCTGCCTTGGGTGGGTGGTGTTGGGTCGTCCAAGACGATGTACAGTATCCAGGATGAATCCCATTTTTTCTTTCCAGCGGGGCACAAGCTGTAGAAGAAGGTCTACAGCAACTTGTCGTGTGTTTTCTCCTTTCTCTTCTTTGATGCCTTTAAGTCTCAGGTTCCATCTTCTTTTGTAATTTTCAGCATCAGACACTTTTTCTTCCAACACCGTTACCTTTTTTTCCAGCACATCATTTTTCTCTTTAAGGACATTCACTTCATTTTGCAGCTGTTTGTTTTTCTCTTTGCATTCTTGTATTTCAGCAGAATTAAATTCAAGAGATTTGTTGATGTTTGCTATGGCAATGGTGTTTTGTTGGAGGTCTGACTTCATGCCAATGATGAGAGCATGCAGAGCTTGGATCTCACTGGACTGAGAGTGGATAGCTTTTAAGACATCTGCAATGGAGGCAGAACCCGGGTTGGCATCAGAGGCATCGTTGTTAGTTTTTACCTTCTTTGGGGGCTGTGGAGTCTTTCCAGGCGAAGCAAGGGCGTTTCTCAATCGTTTGACATCCGAATCCATGGCGTCGAGAGCACAGCAGTCGTGGGAAATGAGCGCGTTAGCTACTTTAGCATTAGCATTAGCTACTTTAGCGTTAGCATTCATGAGTCTTTAAAGTCTATAAATGCTGCAGAATTCACCTGCTTTAAGGCACAACAAAGTTCGTCGCAGTCTTTTTAGTCGTCACGGAGTCTGTTTTTGGGTTGGCAGTTGGTCCTGTTTTATTTAATTCAGGGTTTCACCAGAGAAAAATTACCACACGACCGTCCCCGTCGCCATCTTGCCCGGGTCGTCCTTCTCCTTTGAGTTTTCAGCTCCTTCCAGTTTGACTTGACACATAGACTGCTTTGCACTCTGTGTCACCTGTACCTTTAGACCTCTGAATAAAAGAACAAAAGAGTTATTGCAAAGAACAAAAAGGTTTTGCCTCCACAGCAGCTTGTTATGAAAATGATTGTATTTGATGATTGAATGTTCTTATTCATTGTAATACTGTGTGATGTGTGCTAAAAGAGGAACAAGGACACGAGCTATCATCAATATTATTTCATCTTACGTGTCTAATTTTAAAAAAAAGACATTATCTCAATATGCACTACTGTTCAAAAGTTTGAGGTCACTTAGAAATGTCCTTTTTCTTGAAATCAGTTTTTTTCAATGAAGATAGCATTAAATAAATGATAAATCCAGTTTAGACCTTGTTAATGTGGTAAATGACTATTGTAGCTGGAAACGGCTGATTTTTAATGGAATATCTCCATAGGGGTACAGAGGAACATTTCCAGCAACCATCACTCCTGTGTTCTAATGCTACATTGTGTTAGCTAATGGTGTTGAAAGGCTCATTGATGATTAGAAAACCCTTGTGCAGTTATGTTAGCACATGAATAAAAGTGGGAGCTTTCATGGAGAACATGGAATTGTCTGGATGACCCCAAACTTTTGAACGGTAGTGTACAGAAGGATATGGAAATCATAATGCAGTGTTTGAGCGGTCGTAGGTGAGCTGGTGTGCTTGAGCTGCAGTGAGTACTGGAGAGGACTTTATAGATCTACATGCACCACCGTTCAAAAGTTGGGTTTTCATGTTTTACATTTCTAAGTGACCCCAAACTTTTGAACGTTCATGTTTGCGTCAGTAGACTGTTTTCTGCTCAAGTCTGCTAAAATTGGATCCAACCTGTTAACCTGCACACCAACTGACCTACAAGAGCTGCCGTGTTCATGTGCTGGGGATGCAAATTTTGGATAATTGGTGGCCTTAAAAAAGAACTGAATTATCATTTGCATGAAACGAAGCCAGGAGACATCATGATGTGACTGGTTCAGCAGGCTTTGAGTGACACTGAATTAAACTTCTGCTTCAGGAAAACATGAAAGCTCTAACCAGCAGCCATTAATCATCACAGGAGACTTTTTCACTGATCTTGTGTTGTATTTGGTGAATTTACCATGTTGTATATTTGTACTTTCTCTGTGTACTTCACTGACAGTAATCTAACCACTGAGAGGTAGAACTGCTAAAAGTGTTTGAAGTTAAACACAGCAGTGTGTATCTGGTTCAGACAGAATTAATCCTAATGAAATGTGTGTGTTTCATGTAGTAACATAAGAAGGTTTTGTTTGAATGGTATGTTTCATTTTGCACAGGACCTGAGGTGTTGTGCATATTGTGTGTGTGGTTGTGTTAATTGTGTGTAGTGATCTGAAATTCTGAGCCCTGTTTTCAAAACCATGCTTAAGCAATCTTTAAAAAAAATGTAATGCTAATGTTTCACAGATGAGACTGACAGCACATATCTACAGCCAGCAGCCAGTTAGCTTAGCATAAAGTCTGGAAACCACACAATGGGATAAATAAAGGTGCTAACAGGAGCTAAAATGGTTCCTAACAGTCATGCTACTGAGAAAACACTTAAATTCCACAGAAAATCTTCCATCTAGATTATATTTAATTCCAAAAAAGTTTAAGAGAAAATACCGCTGGTATTTACAACATAAAACAGATGAGAAGTGAACGAAAACCTCCACATTACTTGGCGATTGATATTTGTTGTGGTCTGTATCCAAAGGTCTGGACGCCAGAAAGCAATCACGCGAGCTATCGTGCGATTTCTCGTGAAATCTCATGTTTTCTCGTGAAAACGCCCCACACTTTTCGCTAGCTGAGCTGCGAAGCTGCTTGCCTGGCTAAATACTGGAGCTGTGTTGAAAATTCATTTCTCCATCACTCACATGTATGAAATGACAAATGAAAACAGACCTCAGGTTGAAAAAAAAAAAAAGTTTCCTTTTAAGTTCTGGTGTTCTTATAAAACGTCATCAGTCAGAGACCAAGTACTGATCTAGTTCAAAGCAGCATCTGATCAAGAACCAGTGAAATACCTGGATGTGTTCTGGCTCCGCCCACATTATGGAGGATCATCAGACCAGACAAGTGAGGACTTGGAACCAAATAACCCAGAATGCATTTAGACCAGCAGCAAAGATCGAGGAGGAAACTTTCAGAGGAAACACAAGTATTTTGGGAATACTGCTGTTATTGTGACACAAAATGTAGTTTTCAGATGATTTGAGGTGAGAAAGTGGTTGTAAAAACGTCCAATGTGTGGTCAGTTTATCCAGATGAAGCTGATTAAAAATGAGCTCCAACGGTTTCAGAGATGTGAGGTCCAGGTTAGACAGCTATGATGGACGGTCAGCCTCACTGTAGAGCTCCTTATCTGGACCAGACTTTACAATCTGCTGCTCTGACGCTTCTATAGCAACAAGATCAACAAGATATTAGTAGTTTATGTTGATCTAACCGTCACACTTTGACCTCATACTTTATTTTCATTGTTCAGAGAAAAATCAGTTTGAAAGAAGTTCAAGTTATAACTTTATATTGTTCATGTTTTACTCAGTCACTGACTGTGATAATAAGAACAGATATAAATTAAAACACAAAATATTATTTTGAAGTTTTGTTTCTGAGTCTTCACGACAAAAAAATATGTATTTTTTTGTTCCAGTCTTTGTAGTTCTTTATATTTGCTTTCAGGGCATATTTTAATTGAATATAATTGAAAATGGCAAGAAAAAGATCAGAACAAAAATAAAAACATTAGTTTTACTGCTTTACAAAAGATCTTTGTTCTATTTTCATTTTAACAATTCATTTTTGCCATGGAAGAGGATAAACATTGTCCAAATAAAAAAGCTGTGATTATCCAACATGGAAAATTAAATCCCACTTTTCAACAAATAAGCAAACAAACATGAAGATCAAAGTGTGTTATTAGTCATTTATTAAATGAAATAAGTTATAATAGTTGAAACCCACAGGTAGAGCAAATAAAACTGGAGAAAGACGTATTAAAAAATCATTGATCTTGCTCTGGAAAAATCAACCACTGCAATGAAAATAAAAACTAAGTTAGACATTGATTACAGCACAAGATCTGTTCAAAGAATTTAGACCATGGAAGGGTTAAAATACACCAAAATGTGAGGAAGACCTCCTTTAACGGCCAAACAGAGTTAAATGTAACCTGCATAGTCCTGGTGGGTTTAAATTCTTGAGGAAGTACACTGATGGAGATGTCAGAGTCTGAAGCTGGGGCCTCATACATGCACTGTAGGAGGAAACATATGACAATTGAAAGCATCACTCACATCCTCTATATCAAAGGTGAGCCCCTGTGCAGAAATGACATGATATTCAAATCAGGACTTTCTCACACGCTTATTATGAGATCATCAGTTAAACATCATCTCTTCTTATTTCATATATTGCCACTGTGGAAAGAGTCAAACGTTGTCAGCAGGATTTGAACCTGCGCGGGGAGACCCCAATGGATTTCTAGTCCATCGCCTTAACCACTCAGCCATGACAACTCCTGTGCTACTGCTTTCTGTTCTGTCCATGAAAAATTTGGCGTCACATACAATCATCTGTCGTGTTCCCACCCTTGCTTTACACATTTATCTAATCACTTAAATATTGGAGCTCCGTCTCTCCCTGTTGCGCCGTGCAGCTGTCCTGAGGTCAGCAGAGTCTCTGCTCACTTTCAGATGTGATTACCACAGTGGGTAATATAAACACATTTGTCCAACAAACAACAAATCACATAAACAGCATAACTCACCTTTGAAGGCTCATAACTGGTCAGAAATGAAAAATTTCCATGAGACACGGCCATAATCCAAGCTTGGGCATCCAGACAAAACTAGCCAAGTAAAATATTTTGTCCAAAACATGTCTTGAAATCAGTAAATAATCCACAAATAGCTCGGCTTCGTGCACGTGATGCGCGCTCCGTACTCTCTACATTTCTCTTCACATCTTTATATAAGCTTATGTGGCATATTTTTTTTACCAAACTGCTGCTCAAAATGGCAGCTGAAGGCTAACCTTTTGATTGACATCGCATTTCAACCAATCAAGTGACTCTGGTTGGCCTTCCTGAGCCTAACAGCCAACCGTTGTCGCTTGTGACAAAATTGGACGGGGCTTGTTTCCCTAGTAACTGCGAGTAAATCAAGTCGAAGGAAATTTTTGACTGACAAGCCTTGTAGCCAATGAGCCTGCTGAATAGAAAACAGTCGGCTTAGCAAGGTTGTCCTGAACTATGTAAGAACCCAGGCTGTTGCAATATTGTGTTTTCAAGCTTTCACAGTGCTGCCACACTTATTTTCAGGTGTTTTATTAGGGAAAAAATTGTCTTCCAACATACAATACTCTGTGCCAGTAGCACTTAGAATAATTCTGACTGCACTGGGTGAAAATCCAGGTTGTCAGCTTTCAAATGAGACCATAACCATGCATGTACTCCAAACAGTTCAAGAACGGCATTCAATTTACTTTGCGTACATCTTCAGTAGAAATTTCAGGCGGAAATTGACTGTACTTTATAGGGTTAATTTAGTTTCATTTTCATCAGGTTGTTTTGCTGTAGAAAATACTAAGATGTTGTGTGTCGTGACAGAGATCAGGGCTTCTGGCTGATGTTCATTTCCTCCCTTTTCTCTGCACCTACTTCTCTTATCCGTTTGAACTCCTGAGAGCACACAAAAACAGTCCATTTCATAGTGATGGTGGTATAGTGGTGAGCATAGCTGCCTTCCAAGCAGTTGATCCGGGTTTGGTTCCTGGCCATCGCATGTGTGCTGGTCATGAAGTGTTGTGTGCTTAGTGTTTGTGATGGTTTAACTGACACAACTAAACACTTTGTCACAGAATGTGAATAGTATCAATGTTGTGTATCATATTCTGTAATGTTTCTGTTTCTCAGTCTGAAGGTTGAGCTTCGTGTCTTGCAGAAAGAAAGTAACGGGCGTGTCATAGTCTGAAGCTGGGACCTCAAACATGCACTGCTGAAGGAAACGTATAACAATTGAAGCCATCACTCACATCCTGTACATAGAAGGTGAATGACTTTGCAGAAATGACATGATATTCAGATGTGCTCATAATAAGATCATCAGTTAAATATCATCATCTCTTCTAGTTTCATAGATGGCCAGGATTAACTGTTTGGAGGGGATTTTCAACCTATGTCTTACTGCCACAGCAGAAAGTAGTTCAACGTTTTCGAACCTGCATGGGGAGACCCCAGTGAATTTCTAGTCCATCACCTTAACCACTTGGCCATGAAAACTCCTGTGGTACTAATTTCTGTTCTCCATCCATCCATCCATTTTCTTCCGCTTATCTGGGGCCGGGTCGTGGAGGCAGCAGGCCAAGCAGGTCGTTCCAGACGTCCCTCCCCCCACCAACGCTTTCCAGCTCTCCCTGGGGGATCCCGAGGCGTTCCCAGGCCAGACGAGATATATAATCCCTCCAGCGAGTTCTGGGTCTACCCCGGGGTCTCCTCCCAGACGGACGTGCTCGGAAAACCTCCAAAGGAAGTCTCCCTGGAGGCATCCGAATCAGATGGCCAAACCACCTCAACTGGCTCCTTTCGATGCGAAGGAGCAGCGGCTCTACTCCGCACTCCCTCCGGATGTCTGAGCTACTCACCCTATCTCTAAGGCTGAGTCCAGACACCCTACGGAGGAAGCTCATTTCGGCCGCTTGTATCCGTTTC
Source organism: Acanthochromis polyacanthus (assembly GCF_021347895.1). Taxonomy (NCBI): domain Eukaryota; kingdom Metazoa; phylum Chordata; class Actinopteri; family Pomacentridae; genus Acanthochromis; species Acanthochromis polyacanthus. The sequence continues at coordinate 46,459,781 of NC_067115.1, forward strand.
GGTCACTACCCAAAGCTCATGACCATAGGTGAGGGTTGTAACGTAGATGGACTGGTAAATCGAGAGCTTCGCGTTACAGCTCAGCGCCCTCTTCACCACGACGGTCCGGTACAACGTCCGCATTACTGCTGCCGCAGCACCAATCCGCTTGTCTATCTCTCGCTCCATTTTCCCATCACTCGTGAACAAGATCCAGAGATACTTGAACTCCTTCGCTTGGGGAAGCAACTCCCCCCCAACCCAGAGGGATCAATCCACCGGTTTCCGGCAGAGAGCCATGGCCTCGGACTTGGAGGTGCTGATCTGCATCCCTGCTGCTTCAACTCGGCTGCAAACCGCTCCAGTGCGTGCTGGAGGTCAAGGTCGGAGGATGCCGACAAAACCACATCATCTGCAAAAAGCAGAGATGCGAACCTGAGAGCCCCAAACCGGACACCCTCCCCACCACGACTGCGCCTTGAGATCCTGTCCATGACAACCACAAACAGGATTGGAGACAAGGGGCAGCCTTGGCGGAGTCCAACACCCACTGGAAACGTGTCTGATTTAGTCCCGAGTATGCAGACACAGCTCTCACTTGGGTCGAACAGGGACCGAACGGCTCGTAGCAACGAGCCCGGTACCCCATACTCCCGCAGTACCCCCCACAGTGCCCCTCGGGGGACACGGTCATAGGCCTTCTCCAGATCCACAAAACACATGTAGACTGGCAGGTCAAACTCCCATGACCCCCTCAGCAGCTCCACAAGGGTAAAGAGCTGGTCTGCTGTTCCATGACAGGGATGGAATCCGCATTGCTCCTCCTGAATCCGAGGTTCGACTATCAGTTGGAGCCTCTCTTCCAGCACCCCAGAGTAAACTTTCAAGGGGAGGCTGAGAAGTGTGACACCCCGGTAGTTGGCACACACTCTCCGGTCCCCCTTTTTGAAAATAGGGACCACCACCCCGGTTTGCCACTCCACAGGTACTGTACCCAATGTCCACGTGACATTGTATAGACGTGTCAACCAAGACAGTCCAACAATGTCCAGAGCCTTCAATAATAAATAAAAGTGGAGAAAGATGTATTAAAAATCATTGATCTTGCTCTGGAAAAATCAACCACTGCAATGAAAATAAAAACTCAGTTAGACATTGATTACAGCACAAGATCTGTTCAAAGAATTTAGACCATGGAAGGGTTAAAATACACCAAAATGTGAGGAAGACCTCCTTTAACATCCAAGCAGAACATTTATGGAATTGAATAGGCTAAAAAATGTCGAATTTACAGAGTTTAATGTAATCTGGATCAACCTGGTGGGTTTAAATTCTTGAAGAAGAACTAAACACTTTGTCACAGAATGTGAGTAGTATCATATTCTGTAATGTTTCTGTTTCTCAGTCTGAAGGTTGAGCTTTGTGTCTTGCAGAAAGAAACTGATGGGCATGTCATAGTCTGAAGCTGGGGCCTCAAACATGCACTGTAGAAGGAAACGTGTAACAATTGAAGCCGTCACTCACATCCTGTACATAGAAGGTGAATGACTTTGCAGAACTGACATGATATTCAGACTTGCTCATAATAAGATCATCAGTTAAATATCATCATCTCTTCTAATTTCATAGATGGCCAGGATTAACTGTTTGGAGGGGATTTTCAACCTATGTCTTACTGCCACAGCAGAAAACAGTTCAATGTTTTCAAACCTGCATGGGGAGACCCCAGTGAATTTCTAGTCCATCACCTTAACCACTTGGCCATGAGAACTCCTGTGGTACTAATTTCTGTTCTCCATCTATCCATCCATTTTCTTCCACTTATCCGGGGCCGGGTCACGGAGGCAGCAGGCGAAGCAGGTCGTTCCCACACCGCTGTGCACAGCGCACACACTGCACACCCAAAGTCAGCTGATCTCATGTGATGCAGATTTGCTCCTTGATCAAGTGACATTTGTCCGGATTTTTGGCACGAGCGGCGTCGGATCAGCACCGCAGCTGGATGGCCCGATTTACATACCCAGCGCAGCTGATACTCACAAGAATAACTTACTAAAATTATATGCACTCCTGTTATTAAGTCCAGTTCAGTCTGTTAATGTTAACCGTTTCAAACTAACGTTAATAGGTGTGTTGCAACTGAAATAACAAGCTTGAAATTTACCTGTCCCATTGTCCCCTTTAGTATTTTTCTCGACTGTAAATCTTCTGTCTAAGAATAAATCTGAGGCTGCTGTTCTTTTTTTTTTTTTGTCTGTAAATCCGCTCAAAAATGACACCAACCAACCATGGCGTCATTACTTAAGCTTCATGCAATTTTTTTCTTCTTTGTGACTGTGACCATCACCTGCCCTCATGGCAAATTAACCGATCATGTTTATTTCAAGCTGTTTCCTACATTATGCCATTGAGGGCTGTGCACACCCAAGTGAAACATAAAACAAACACAGGACAGACAGAAAGGTGAGGCATAGACAGTGTTCTGAGAGAAAGGTGCATTCTATTTATTTGTGCTCTTTAATTCTCTGAGGCTGCTGTTCTGAGAATGAGCGACTAAAGCTTTTTCTGAATAAATCAATAAAGATCCATTTATGGAAAGATGTGATGAAGGCAGTTTTGTCTTTAATTATATTCAACAATATAACATATTTGACCACTTTTAGTTGATTATTCTAACTTTAACAGACTAAAGTTAAGGCTATATACTTAATTTCTAGTAAGTGGTCCAGCCCCTCCTATATTTTTATGTATGTGGCCCTCAGTGAAAAAAGTTTGGACACCCCTGGGGTAAGGACAGGAGGAGGAGGAGAACATGAGGGGGATGGGTATTTGACTTAGGAGAGCTGAATTTGGAAGTGGGTGTGAGCATTTACATAAATGGCTAATCTAAGTTTACTTTACCTCCACTTTCAATCCATAGAAACATACCGTGGAGCTGTCTGGCAAATGTTGCTCCAAATGTCAACCACTTCTTCTCTCTGTCAAGAACTGCTGCTAATGCTTTGACCGGCATGGCACAGAAATTCCTAGACTTAACTTACCAAGACAAAGTGACCTGCACAACAGACTTGGA
>NC_067115.1:46462932-46554467 GCF_021347895.1 Acanthochromis polyacanthus
TATTAAACAACTTAGGCATTTATTGAGTCACTAAAATACTGTAGAGTCTACGGCCACATCAGTCTGACTATAATCATCCTCTGGTGAATTTACAACCATGTACTGATGTCTCTTACCAAAGGGACTTCAGGAGATGATTAGATGATGATAAACTGTGACCTGCTGGTTGGTTCTCTCTGTTCTCATGTTTCTTACATGTTGGTCTCCTGATGCTGCCTTACTTCAGTCTATGAGCAACAGAAAACACAGTTTGCCCTGTACCTATTGCCAGGGTTCCAGTCTTCCAGTCTGTGCTTTTGAAAACGTTTTTGCTTCTTTGGATGTGGTGGAGTTTTGGGTGTAGACATTTTTAATCACACGGGAACAGCAGCGTCTGTAACCAGGAAACCCGTGACAGGACCGGCACACAGAGAAGTGTAACCGCTGGACCTCACATCGGGTCCTCGCTACATAGTTCTAAGGAAGATGAAACTGGCTGCCCTTAATATTTCCTGTGTTTTGTTTTGTTTATTATGCAGTTTTGATGCGTGTGTGACAGACCTGTATGGGACATTTATGAAAATACGGAACAATTTGCGTCCCGTATTGAATCAATACGGGACGCTACAATAGTCAAATAAAGGACGAATCCGTATTTTAAGGAACGGGTGGCAACCCTATGCCACACTCCCGTAGCTGCCAGCACTCTTCCCATTCTTTAGGATGCCTCTGCTGGAGGTGCTGAAAGAGGTTAGTTGTGCTGCTACTCTTCGTTTTCACAGTACTTTTGCAAACCTTGCACATGACTGTAGTTTGCTCTGTGTCAGTCTTGTCAAAGCCGAACCACTTCCATATAATCGATGTAACATGAGGCCCTTTTCTCGCGACCAACTCTTCGTCTGCTGTTCTGTCCGCCATGACGGGGGTGTGAGTGTTTTGGCGGAAGGAGATGAGAGGTGGAAGCAAACGCCAGTGCACAAGTCGTGAAAGGCAGAAGAAGAATCTGTATGTTATATATTGAAGCTCGCCTCGATTTAACGATTTGGCAAATTTTCAAATCGTCAGGTTTTAAAAATGCGAATTAATCGAATTAATTTGATTTATCGCCCAGACCTATATCAGAGGTATCAGAGATATCAGAGGTATCAGGTGTTTGAACGTCAGTCAGATCAGCTGTTTTCTCCAAAGTCTCATCAGCAACATCTTTATAAACCACAAACATCTGATCTGAGACCAAGCAGCTTCATCAGAGACACAAACTGAACTCTCAACACAAACTCACCTTGAACTACCAGGATGACGCTGATGGCTTTGTTATTCCCACCCTGGACAACAAGACAGTCATATTTTCCAGTGTCTTCCTTTGTCACATTCTTCAGAATCAGAGAAACGTCTCCGTCTTTCATCTCTTTGTCCTGCAGATCCACCCGGTTCTGATAAGATCGATGCTGGCTGTCTGGATTTAAGCGTCCATTTCGGTATAGAAGAACATAATCTGGTTCCTGATCAGGTCTGATCCACTCTACAGCTGTGATCTTGTTGCTGTCAGGAGCTTTACATGGTAGAATGACATCCTGTCCAACTTCAGCTGTGATGATTTCCTGAGCTGAAGAAGAAAGAAGAGAGAAGTTAAAGTTGATCCAGATGAGAAGAGTTTAACCACTAAACTCCTCCATGAACTCTGAGCTGCTGCTTCTGTTCTTTTAGTCATCAGTGGATCCATCAGGTTGATGAAGAGGAATCAGGACTGACCAGATCTAACATTTACATTCTATTTTAGACTGAACTTTATTTCATTGTCTCACATTGATGACTTTTTCTCCAAAGTGTTTTTCTGCCTCAGGAACATGATCTAAGTGTTGTCATGTTGTTGTCTGACTTCAGTATAATGACAGTGAAGCTGCTACAACTAAAAGGATGGACTCTGATGACAGTTATAGTGTCAAGGAGGAAACCATTTCAACATCCAGGTTTTTTTCAGGACAACTTTTATGGATCCAGTTTAGTAGCAGGTGAACAAACTGATATCTGCTGATGTTTTTCATCTATAATGGAGTTTTTACTGATTTTATTTACAGTGAAAACAGAAAATGAACATTTTGAGTCCATCATAAAACAACATGTTGTAGAACACAGAGTCCAGCTGTAGTCTGTTCTGTTAGAGAGAACTTCATCAGAATACTAAGACTGTTCTCACTGTTTGTTAGGGACTCGGTGTTTCGAACCCAAAAAGCAGGCACAATAGGCAGGCGGGGTAAATTAACAATGGTTTAATAATAATTCAACATAAACTCTCCTCAGGGGAGACACGGGAAATAACAGAACGGGGCTAAACTCAGGGCAACGGACGAGACGGCCGGGGTGAGGGCAAAACTGAAACTAAACAGGGGGTGACTCACGTTAGCAGTCCGGGGGTCGAGAGGCGAGGCAGGGGCAGAGGAACGGGCCGGGCAGAACGGGGCAGATGGGGACTGATGGTGGGGACGTGGCCAGGACGGCGGCATGAAGGAGCCCAGAGCAGACGGAGGAGTCCAGTACGGGGGAAGACTGAAGCAGACGGGGGGTGGGGGAGGAATCCAGAACCGGTGGAGACTGGAGCTGATGGAGGGAATCCAAGCGGGAGGGGAAGCTGAAGCAGAGTTCAGGCTGACTGGTGTGACCATGACGAAGAACCACAAGCAATGGCCCAGCACCGAGCTGTTAGCAGTAATGATGGCAAAATCGGAACAGTGTTTTGGTACGTATCGAAACCCCGGTGGAACTTCTGATTCGAAACGCTGTTCTCAGGTCTGTATCAGAAGGACGATGTCACGTGACTGTTCCATGTCGCGTTCCATGGAAAGCCAACTGGTTTGAAACATCACGGTTGTTTTTGTTTCAGTAAAACGGAAGTGAATACACGATGATCAAAGTGAACACACGATGATCCTGTTATCCTTTTCCTAAAATTGAATAGTAAATAAAACAATACCATTACACAATATGAAAATACCTATTATATGCAAAATACATCCAAGTTACATATATACTTTATATATAAAATAATCATTTCTTGTGCCCTCGCGTGATTGGCTGTAAAACATTTAAAAGCAGTTGCAATCTGCAATGTTTTTGCGAAGTCTTGCCTCTCTGAGTGTCTTGTACTGAGCGTTGATTTTGGATTGAGAACTTAAAATGGATGGTGGTGGAAAGCGTCCCAGGTCAGCTGTCTGGGAACACTTCGACCTTCCTGAAGCAAAAACAGTGAAATGTTTGCATTGCATGGAACAGCTTACATTTTGTAGTAATACCACAACTATGTGGAGACACCTGCGAACAAAACATCCGGACGTCTGCACGTCTAGCACTACACAACCAAGTGCTGAATCAAACCGAGGCCAGCATGGTGTTTGTGGTAATGTATTCATGTCCTTTTTATTTATTGGTAGAGAGTGGAGTGAGAAGCTGTATTGATGCTACAGTGGGGAATTATACTGTCATGACAGCTCCAGTGTGCAGATAACAGCCAGAAACAGAGGACCACACAAAGAGATCTCCATAAACACCTGAAAGAACAGCGCAAATAACACACAGTGCAAAGAAGTTGCAATACAAAATGGACAGCAATACAATAGTAAAAATTTACAAATGGTCAAAAATGAAACTTGAAAAAAATCATAAAGATTATTTATTCACATTTGTCATTACAAGAAATACAATCACTAAAAGAGATCATATTGCTCTACAGTTACATAGATGTACAATATAATACATGAAGTCATGGCCGTAGGGTTGGAGAAACAGAGAGAAGGATGGTGAGCAGAGAAACAGAGAGAAGGATGGAGAGCAGAGAAACAGAGAGAAGGATGGAGAGCAGAGAAACAGAGAAGGATGGAGAGCAGAGAAACAGAGAGAAGGATGGAGAGCAGAGAAACAGAGAAGGATGGAGAGCAGAGAAACAGAGAGAAGGATGGAGAGCAGAGAAACAGAGAGAAGGATGGAGAGCAGAGAAACAGAGAAGGATGGAGAGCAGAGAAACAGAGAGAAGGATGGAGAGCAGAGAAACAGAGAAGGATGGAGAGCAGAGAAACAGAGAGAAGGATGGAGAGCAGAGAAACAGAGAAGGATGGAGAGCAGAGAAACAGAGAGAAGGATGGAGAGCAGAGAAACAGAGAGAAGGATGGAGAGCAGAGAAACAGAGAAGGATGGAGAGCAGAGAAACAGAGAGAAGGATGGAGAGCAGAGAAACAGAGAGAAGGATGGAGAGCAGAGAAACAGAGAAGGATGGAGAGCAGAGAAACAGAGAGAAGGATGGAGAGCAGAGAAACAGAGAAGGATGGAGAGCAGAGAAACAGAGAAGGATGGAGAGCAGAGAAACAGAGAAGGATGGAGAGCAGAGAAACAGAGAGAAGGATGGAGAGCAGAGAAACAGAGAGAAGGATGGAGAGCAGAGAAACAGAGAGAAGGATGGAGAGCAGAGAAACAGAGAAGGATGGAGAGCAGAGAAACAGAGAAGGATGGAGAGCAGAGAAACAGAGAAGGATGGAGAGCAGAGAAACAGAGAGAAGGATGGAGAGCAGAGAAACAGAGAGAAGGATGGAGAGCAGAGAAACAGAGAAGGATGAAGAGCAGAGAAACAGAGAGAAGGATGGAGAGCAGAGAAACAGAGAAGGATGGAGAGCAGAGAAACAGAGAGAAGGATGGAGAGCAGAGAAACAGAGAGAAGGATGGAGAGCAGAGAAACAGAGAGAAGGATGGAGAGCAGAGAAACAGAGAAGGATGGAGAGCAGAGAAACAGAGAAGGATGGAGAGCAGAGAAACAGAGAAGGATGGAGAGCAGAGAAACAGAGAGAAGGATGGAGAGCAGAGAAACAGAGAAGGATGGAGAGCAGAGAAACAGAGAAGGATGGAGAGCAGAGAAACAGAGAGAAGGATGGAGAGCAGAGAAACAGAGAAGGATGGAGAGCAGAGAAACAGAGAAGGATGGAGAGCAGAGAAACAGAGAGAAGGATGGAGAGCAGAGAAACAGAGAGAAGGATGGAGAGCAGAGAAACAGAGAAGGATGAAGAGCAGAGAAACAGAGAGAAGGATGGAGAGCAGAGAAACAGAGAAGGATGGAGAGCAGAGAAACAGAGAGAAGGATGGAGAGCAGAGAAACAGAGAGAAGGATGGAGAGCAGAGAAACAGAGAGAAGGATGGAGAGCAGAGAAACAGAGAGAAGGATGGAGAGCAGAGAAACAGAGAAGGATGGAGAGCAGAGAAACAGAGAAGGATGGAGAGCAGAGAAACAGAGAAGGATGGAGAGCAGAGAAACAGAGAAGGATGGAGAGCAGAGAAACAGAGAGAAGGATGGAGAGCAGAGAAACAGAGAAGGATGGAGAGCAGAGAAACAGAGAAGGATGGAGAGCAGAGAAACAGAGAAGGATGGAGAGCAGAGAAACAGAGAGAAGGATGGAGAGCAGAGAAACAGAGAGAAGGATGGAGAGCAGAGAAACAGAGAAGGATGGAGAGCAGAGAAACAGAGAGAAGGATGGAGAGCAGAGAAACAGAGAAGGATGGAGAGCAGAGAAACAGAGAGAAGGATGGAGAGCAGAGAAACAGAGAAGGATGGAGAGCAGAGAAACAGAGAGAAGGATGGAGAGCAGAGAAACAGAGAGAAGGATGGAGAGCAGAGAAACAGAGAAGGATGGAGAGCAGAGAAACAGAGAGAAGGATGGAGAGCAGAGAAACAGAGAGAAGGATGGAGAGCAGAGAAACAGAGAAGGATGGAGAGCAGAGAAACAGAGAGAAGGATGGAGAGCAGAGAAACAGAGAAGGATGGAGAGCAGAGAAACAGAGAAGGATGGAGAGCAGAGAAACAGAGAGAAGGATGGAGAGCAGAGAAACAGAGAAGGATGGAGAGCAGAGAAACAGAGAGAAGGATGGAGAGCAGAGAAACAGAGAGAAGGATGGAGAGCAGAGAAACAGAGAAGGATGGAGAGCAGAGAAACAGAGAAGGATGGAGAGCAGAGAAACAGAGAAGGATGGAGAGCAGAGAAACAGAGAGAAGGATGGAGAGCAGAGAAACAGAGAAGGATGGAGAGCAGAGAAACAGAGAGAAGGATGGAGAGCAGAGAAACAGAGAAGGATGGAGAGCAGAGAAACAGAGAGAAGGATGGAGAGCAGAGAAACAGAGAAGGATGGAGAGCAGAGAAACAGAGAAGGATGGAGAGCAGAGAAACAGAGAGAAGGATGGAGAGCAGAGAAACAGAGAGAAGGATGGAGAGCAGAGAAACAGAGAAGGATGAAGAGCAGAGAAACAGAGAGAAGGATGGAGAGCAGAGAAACAGAGAAGGATGGAGAGCAGAGAAACAGAGAGAAGGATGGAGAGCAGAGAAACAGAGAGAAGGATGGAGAGCAGAGAAACAGAGAAGGATGGAGAGCAGAGAAACAGAGAAGGATGGAGAGCAGAGAAACAGAGAAGGATGGAGAGCAGAGAAACAGAGAGAAGGATGGAGAGCAGAGAAACAGAGAGAAGGATGGAGAGCAGAGAAACAGAGAGAAGGATGGAGAGCAGAGAAACAGAGAAGGATGGAGAGCAGAGAAACAGAGAGAAGGATGGAGAGCAGAGAAACAGAGAGAAGGATGGAGAGCAGAGAAACAGAGAGAAGGATGGAGAGCAGAGAAACAGAGAGAAGGATGGAGAGCAGAGAAACAGAGAGAAGGATGGAGAGCAGAGAAACAGAGAGAAGGATGGAGAGCAGAGAAACAGAGAGAAGGATGGAGAGCAGAGAAACAGAGAGACGGATGGAGAGCAGAGAAACAGAGAGAAGGATGGAGAGCAGAGAAACAGAGAGAAGGATGGAGAGCAGAGAAACAGAGAGAAGGATGGAGAGCAGAGAAACAGAGAGAAGGATGGAGAGCAGAGAAACAGAGAAGGACGGAGAGCAGAGAAACAGAGAAGGATGGAGAGCAGAGAAACAGAGAGAAGGATGGAGAGCAGCGAAACAGAGAAGGATGGAGAGCAGAGAAACAGAGAGAAGGATGGAGAGCAGAGAAACAGAGAGAAGGATGGAGAGCAGAGAAACACAGAGAAGGATGGAGAGCAGAGAAACAGAGAAGGATGGAGAGCAGAGAAACAGAGAAGGATGGAGAGCAGAGAAACAGAGAAGGATGGAGAGCAGAGAAACAGAGAGAAGGACGGAGAGCAGAGAAACAGAGAAGGATGGAGAGCAGAGAAACAGAGAGAAGGATGGAGAGCAGAGAAACAGAGAGAAGGATGGAGAGCAGAGAAACAGAGAGAAGGATGGAGAGCAGAGAAACAGAGAAGGATGGAGAGCAGAGAAACAGAGAGAAGGATGGAGAGCAGAGAAACAGAGAGAAGGATGGAGAGCAGAGAAACAGAGAGAAGGATGGAGAGCAGAGAAACAGAGAAGGATGGAGAGCAGAGAAACAGAGAGAAGGATGGAGAGCAGAGAAACAGAGAGAAGGATGGAGAGCAGAGAAACAGAGAGAAGGATGGAGAGCAGAGAAACAGAGAGAAGGATGGAGAGCAGAGAAACAGAGAGAAGGATGGAGAGCAGAGAAACAGAGAGAAGGATGGAGAGCAGAGAAACAGAGAGAAGGATGGAGAGCAGAGAAACAGAGAGAAGGATGGAGAGCAGAGAAACAGAGAAGGATGGAGAGCAGAGAAACAGAGAGAAGGATGGAGAGCAGAGAAACAGAGAGAAGGATGGAGAGCAGAGAAACAGAGAGAAGGATGGAGAGCAGAGAAACAGAGAGAAGGATGGAGAGCAGAGAAACAGAGAGAAGGATGGAGAGCAGAGAAACAGAGAGAAGGATGGAGAGCAGAGAAACAGAGAGAAGGACGGAGAGCAGAGAAACAGAGAAGGATGGAGAGCAGAGAAACAGAGAGAAGGACGGAGAGCAGAGAAACAGAGAAGGATGGAGAGCAGAGAAACAGAGAGAAGGATGGAGAGCAGAGAAACAGAGAGAAGGATGGAGAGCAGAGAAACAGAGAAGGATGGAGAGCAGAGAAACAGAGAGAAGGATGGAGAGCAGAGAAACAGAGAGAAGGATGGAGAGCAGAGAAACAGAGAGAAGGATGGAGAGCAGAGAAACAGAGAGAAGGATGGAGAGCAGAGAAACAGAGAGAAGGATGGAGAGCAGTGAAACAGAGAGAAGGATGGAGAGCAGAGAAACAGAGAAGGATGGAGAGCAGTGAAACAGAGAGAAGGATGGAGAGCAGAGAAACAGAGAAGGATGGAGAGCAGAGAAACAGAGAGAAGGATGGAGAGCAGAGAAACAGAGAAGGATGGAGAGCAGAGAAACAGAGAGAAGGATGGAGAGCAGTGAAACAGAGAGAAGGATGGAGAGCAGAGAAACAGAGAGAAGGATGGAGAGCAGAGAAACAGAGAAGGATGGAGAGCAGAGAAACAGAGAGAAGGATGGAGAGCAGTGAAACAGAGAGAAGGATGGAGAGCAGAGAAACAGAGAGAAGGATGGAGAGCAGAGAAACAGAGAAGGATGGAGAGCAGAGAAACAGAGAGAAGGATGGAGAGCAGTGAAACAGAGAGAAGGATGGAGAGCAGAGAAACAGAGAAGGATGGAGAGCAGAGAAACAGAGAGAAGGATGGAGAGCAGAGAAACAGAGAGAAGGATGGAGAGCAGAGAAACAGAGAGAAGGATGGAGAGCAGAGAAACAGAGAAGGATGGAGAGCAGTGAAACAGAGAGAAGGATGGAGAGCAGAGAAACAGAGAAGGATGGAGAGCAGAGAAACAGAGAGAAGGATGGAGAGCAGAGAAACAGAGAGAAGGATGGAGAGCAGAGAAACAGAGAAGGATGGAGAGCAGAGAAACAGAGAAGGATGGAGAGCAGAGAAACAGAGAGAAGGATGGAGAGCAGAGAAACAGAGAAGGATGGAGAGCAGAGAAACAGAGAGAAGGATGGAGAGCAGAGAAACAGAGAAGGATGGAGAGCAGAGAAACAGAGAGAAGGATAGAGAGCAGAGAAACAGAGAAGGATGGAGAGCAGAGAAACAGAGAAGGATGGAGAGCAGAGAAACATAGAGATGGGATACAGCAGGGACCAGAGAAACAGGGACATGGGGGGAGAAGAAATGAGAAGTTCATGCCCTCAGCAACCCTTTGACCCGGTCAGGATAATAAACAAAGTCATTAATGGTGATGCACTTACAGATGACGAGAAAAAAATGTACTCCAAAATAGGTGGTTAGCACCAGAGGGATATAGCTATCCCCATCGTACCTTTGGAGGAAAACAGCTGAAGTACAATTCACAGTGGGAGAAAAATATGAATGGCTGCGCTACTCCCCATCCTACTGTGCCACTTGCCTCTGCTTTAATAAAGTAAAAGGAGCAAACTTTGGCTTCCTTACAAAGGGCTTTACTGATTGGAAGAATGCCGTTGGTGAGAAAAGAGGCATTATCCCAAAGCATAGCCATTCAGAGGGACACCAGAGAGCCACAGAATTGGCTGAAAATTTCATGTCAATCACACAAGGCCAAATGAAAGATATTAAATCTGTTATCAGCAAGCAATATGATGACAAGGTCATGAGTAACCGTAAGGTTTTGCTCTCCATTATAGACATCATTGTATGTCTAGGGCAAAGAAATGTGCCTTTCTGTGGGAACTGGGAGGGAACCAGTGAAAATGGAAATTTTAACCATTTTGTAAACTGGAAAGCACAGTTCAACACTACACTCAAGCAACACCTGGAGAGTGCTGCCAAGAATGTAAAATACATATCCCCACAAATTCAGAATGAACTCATTGCATGCTGTGTAGAGGACATTAGAGAGACTCTTATTGACAGTATCAAAACAGCGCAGTTCTTCACTGTTTTAGCTGATGAGTCCATGGATGTCAGTGGAATTGAGCAACTATCACTCTGCGTTCGGTACGTGAGTGGGGAGGGAGAGAGTTCTGAAATAAGAGAGGACTTTCTTGGATTCTGCCCTTTGCCTCAGCAAGATGCAAAAACAATAGCCACAGTAATTCTTCGGCAGCTGATGGAGTGGGGACTTCACACTGAGTTTTTAAGGGGCCAAGGTTATGATGGAGCATCTACAATGAGTGGCCATGTGAGTGGAGTCCAAAAAAGGACCAGTGAGGTTCATCCCAGGGCAATGTACACCCACTGCAGGAGCCATGCACTTAATTTAGTGGTAGTGCATGGCTGTTCAGATCTGCCTATAGTGAGGAATACAATGTCTATCATTGAGGAAATTGCAGTGTTCTTTTCAGGCTCTAGTGCAAGAAAAGGTTCTTTGGAGGCAGAAACCAGTAAATAAGGACAAGCAGGAAGAACATCAGGGATCCCACTCATGAGTGACACTAGATGGAGCAGCAGGTCTTTCAAAGGCAAAATTAAAATCACACAAACCAAGAATCAACACAGGACAGTTAATTTGTATTGCTAAAGATATTTCGGGTGTTTTTTACTCACTTTTTCTCTCTCCCACTATATTATTTCTCTCTCCTACACCTTAAATTACAATTTGGAGTGGCAACACTGCTGTACTGTTTGAGCGTGTTATTTTGAGATTGACCACCAGATGTCACTGCGGGGAGATGTTTCGAACGTTCCATAAGATCGATTCTTTTTCTGAATCAATTGTTCCAAATGATTTGATCGCTTGATCATTCCATTTTTGCCATCACCAGTTAGCAGAGCCAGGCTTTATCCACCGCTGATTGGTGATTTGGAGCAGCTGCGCTCCTCTGCAGCCGCTCTTAATCAGGCCGAGTGCAGCACAGGAGAGGGAGGGGCCATGACACAGTTTTGTTCTTTACATGTCAGATTTTTCAATTTTTTTTTTTTTTAGATTTCAGGTAAAGGTGTGCATTCTGGGGAAAAGTTTAACCTCAAATCCCAAAGCCATCAATAACATACTGTATAAACCAGGAGCTCCAACCAGTCAATGGCGGTCTACTGATAACAAGTCAACTACTAGGGCTGCAGGAAAATATGAAAAAAAATAAGTTTTTTTAAAAAAATTGTAACTGTGTGTTTTCATGGCTAAAAGTATTTCAGCACCATGCCAGAATTCCAGCATTAGTCTCTAAAAAAACAAAAAACAAAAAACAAGACAGGACTAGATTACAAGTTGAGTTCGTCTACCAGTGGAATGAGGGGAATGAGCTTTTACTCTCAACCAAACTAATATCACCAGCCAATGGGAAGTGTGTGTGTGTGTGTGGGTGGGGGGTGGGTGGTGGTGGCTGGGCTTAGAAAGAATAATAATAATGGATTAGATTTATATAGCACTTTTTTGGTGCTTCACAATGAATGCATTATTCATTCACTCACGCATTCTCACTCTGGTGGTGGTAAGCTACATTTGTAGCCACAGCTGCCCTGGGGCAGACTGATGGAAGCATGGCTGCCAATCCACGCCTATGGCCCCTCTGACCACCACCAACATTCACACACCAGTGTGAGAGCAGCACTGGAGGCAAGGCAGGTATTGCCCAAGGACACAACAACTAGGCAAGAGCAGGAATCGAACCGCCAACCCTACGAACATTGGACGACCCACTCTACCACCTGAGCCGCAGCCGCCCAAAGACATTAAGATCCAGCTGCAGGTGAGTCCATACGGCACTCAGAGAGCAAAGTATTCCACCAAAGCTGCTCAGTCCTTGGATAATTTATGACTGATAAGTTTGATTTGTAGTAGGATCACAATCAGCTGATGTCGTTTTCACTGTTGTCATGGTTACTGTGACACTGTGCTGCTATCTGGCAATGATACAGAAATCTTTAACAAATCCATGGATCCAGACTATAAGCTGCATCACTGATAAAATGTCATCACTTGGTCCTTGTTTCATTTCTGACCTTCACTGGAAATTTCATCCAAATCTGTTCTGCTTTTTTAAGTAATGTTGTACTCAGACAGACAGACAGAAGGACAAACATACACCGATCGTCACATAACTCTGCCGTGTTCCTTGGCAGAAAGCCCTTTGATTGTTGGTTCAAAACAAAGAAGGAACCGGGTTCTTCTGTACCACATCAGGAGTCAGACCTGTAGAGCTGCTGTCCTCTGAAACTCACAGCTCATTTACCAGGACCAACATCCACCACTGAGGAACCAACATCAGACTGACCGGTTTGAGGTTTACAAACACGCGTGTGCTCGTTCATTACAGAACATGTTCATCTGTGCTGAAGATAAAAATACTTTGTCCAAACTGTGTCAGATCATCATGTTGGTTCCATAAATACACCTGGAATAGCAGCAGCATGAAGAAAAGTCTTTGTGAAAAAGCTCTAAAATGTGTTTTCATTGGACATGATGAATCCACTAGACAGAGCATGGACACTGTTCTCAATGTTCTTGTTGGTTTTATTGATGATGATGTGACCAAAGGAACCCAACAATGTGTTTGTGTGTGTGTTTGACAGAGGAGGGGTGTGACGTCTAGTGATTGTGTGACAACAGGAAATGCTGCTGGTAGGTCAGTTTCTGCAGGCTTTAAATGATGTGTGTGTTGTGATGTTAACTCTGGACTGGTAGATCTTTGCTCAGAAAGGTTGGACACCTCTGCTAAAAACAAACACAGTTACACTACTAAAGTGTGTGTTTGGATGTTGATGTTTACAGATGTACAAATTCTAATGTTCTGCGGACCACCAGTTCCTCCTCCTGTCTCTCATAATCAGAGTTATTCATCACTAAAATAAACATCATGTCTCTCTGCTCCAGTTTGAATCATAGAAACTCTGAGTCACTAGAAGTTATTACTTCCTGAAAACATCTAATTATTACATTATTATACTGCTGCTAAATACATAATAAGAGCCTGTCCAGGTCCATCAGAGGGAGAATCAGTGAATATTAGAATAAATGATCATTATAACTCACCTGTACAGGAACAGACCAGTAAACAGATCAGACAGAAGAACTCAGATGTTCCAGCAGACATTTTACCGTCTTCTTCCTCCTCTTATCCTCTGGTAGTTTGGTGGAAATATCCGACAAAAACCCAAAGTTTAATCAGTAAACACAAGCCAATGTCACTTCCTGAATGTTTGTTCAGAAAATAATCCGTGAGGAGCAGCTGCAGAGAAACGAGAGAAAAACGGCGCTGAAAGTCGTTGAACCCCACCCAGATAACGGAACTCTGACTAGGAAGTCAGTCAGACCCCTTCGGTAAATTACCGTAGGAAAGATATTCACAGATTCGGACTTCCGGCATCAATAACTCATGAGATCTAGGTTCTCAAAACATACACGATGGCTCTTCCAAATCATTGTAAGCTAGACGATGTACTACAAGTCCAGTTTAATCAAAAGTCGCTGTCTTTCAAGCTGCAGAAATAACATTTGTGTCTATGAGCAGCACTCTGTGTGACGAGTGATCAGGGACCGTCTGCAAATTAAAACCACTGCAACAGCGAAGAGAGACACAAATATTCAAAAACTGCACTCTTACGCACTGTAGTGTCACCAAAGTCACTGGTGACACTATGCTACATAAGCATGAAGTTGTTGAATTTTATCACAAATAAATAATAATATTAAAATAATAAAAAATCCTTAAAAGTCAGATTTTTTATTTATTATCAAACCAGGCATTGTAGTACGACCAGAAGGAGTCAATTGAAGGCTCCAGTGAATTTGGTGACACGACAGTACATAAGAGTGAAGTTATTAAATTTTACTACTAATTCCTTGAAATTATGAAAACATGTCAAACCAAGAGTTGTCGTCTGACCAGCATGAGAAAATTAATGGCTGCAGTAAATTCGGTGA
The DNA here is from genome assembly GCF_021347895.1 of Acanthochromis polyacanthus. NCBI lineage: Eukaryota > Metazoa > Chordata > Actinopteri > Pomacentridae > Acanthochromis > Acanthochromis polyacanthus. The sequence goes on from NC_067115.1 coordinate 46,476,658, forward strand.
CACTACAGTATATAAAAATGAAGTAATTGAATATTTATTTCGTGTCTCTTTTCGCTGTTGCAGCGGTTTTAATTTGCAGACGGTGCTGCTCATAGACACCAATGTTATTTCTACAGCTTGAAAGACAGCGACTTTTGATAAAACTGGCCTTGGAGCACATTGTCTAGCTTACAACAATTTGAAAGAGCCATTGTTCATGTTTTGACAACATATATCTAATGAGTTATTGAAGTCCGAAATGTGAATATCTTTCCAACTTTACTGAACTAGTCAGGGTCGGTTTCCAGTAAATCACGTGACTTCAGGCAGAACAGGAAACAGAACAAACAGCTGAATGATGATGTTGTTTTACCCTCTTCTTCTTCTTCTTCTTCTTCTTGTTATTATTATTATCATTCAGTTCTTAGTTTGGTAGAAATATCAACATAATCCAAAGTTGAACCAGTAAACTCCAGTTGATGTCTGATTATTACTGAAGCTGTTCAGAGAAATAGTTTCTGTGTTTCTGTCTGAAGGTGGAGCTTGTAGCTGCTTAAACATGAAACCTTCCTGAGGTCTGAAGCTTCCTGTTTAGCAGCCAGACTGTTCATGATCTCTGCAGCAGCTCAGTGTGTGAACAAACAATGTACTATACACACACACACACACACACACACACACACACACACACACACACACACATACACACCTACACGCACACGCACACGCACACACATACACACCTACACGCACACGCACACGCACACACACACACACACACACACACACACACACACACACACACACACACACAGTCCCTCACCATTAGAACTGTTCCAAAACAAACAGCTCCCTCTGCTGGCCACAGAAACACACCTGTAGAACAGAGACAGGGAACAGGATACAGACTGTCTTAAGCCTATTTTATGCTTTCCTCGTCCATGAGGACAGTGCAGCTCTGTGTGGAGAAATTACATCATTTCAGCAGCCACACCCCCTCAAGCAGCTGTTCTCACATGGAAAACTTCCATGCCGTGCACCAGAGTTTTCCGAGAGCGACCGCGGCCCACGGAATCGCGGATTAGCGCTTATCTGTCCGCAGATTGCTCTCCCACAACCTATACGTGGATCCAAACTTTAAGCCCTATCACTGCTGAAGTCTAATCATTTGGTCCTTGTGTCATTTCTGACCAACCCTGAAAACTTCATTCAAATCCCTGAGTCCGTTTTGAGTGATGTGGGTAACAAGGAAATGATTCACACGCTGATCGTCACATAACTCCGCCGTGGCTCTCAGCGGCGAGACCGAGACGCCCCGTCTGCCCCAGTTGTCCGACCATGGAGCGCGCTGCCCGGGGTCGTGTCCCGCTCAGGCGGTGGTCGACCCTCTGGACAACACGGACATTTCTCTCCACTCTTTGGTGGAATAATTAATCTAATTTACCTTCATTCTTTCAGTGCTCTAACGGATCTGGATGCAATAGTTTCCATCATGGTGATTTGTCTGGTCTGTTGTCCGCTCATTTCAGCCGTTCTAATATGTTTAGTGATTTTTTTTTTTTAAAGTGTTTATCAATCAATGATTTTTTTCTTTTTTTGTATTCCGCCACAATATTGCACGGTTGTAAAACAGTTTAGCTCCGCTTTGGTGAAGAACATCAGTGAATTAATTGTTTATCACGGTCTTCAGCAGTAATTTTTGTTGGTAAATGAGAGACATTAGTATCGCACGTCTGCATCTTCAAACCATAAACAGGAAGTGAATTCGGTGACGTACGTGCATTAGGTTTGTGCTGGGAGCTGCTATGATTGGTGGAACTCACGGGAGGCGGGCCAAAATTGCGGGAAAGTTGCGGTGATTGGACATAATTGCAAGGCCGCGCAAAATTCGCGGAGATTGGTTGATTTCGCGCGATCGCAACATCGCGAATTCCTGGAGGGACTGATTGATTTATGAATGAGAACGTCCTCAAAGAGGAAGCAGGAGATTGGCAAGGGCCAGCAGACCATGTTGGGCTTCCTAAAAAAACAGAACAGGTATTTACCACTTTTTTTTGTTTGCAAACTATGATTTGACATTACTAAAATTTACTGAAACAAATCCCACGAATGTAAACATTTCATAGATTTGTTCAATTACCTTTTATGAATGAATGAAATGACAGAATGCAGGAGAAATGCTGCCCAATTTTTTTTGCATGTCTGGACTTGGAAAATATTCTGGGTGCTACCCATATAGATCCAATTTAGCCTTTTTCATTAATGCTCTAAATGATTGTAAGTATTTTGTAAGATGAGTGAAATGATAAAATACAGGGGAAGTCCTGGCCAATTTTTTTCCACATCTGGAATATTAGCGCGATCTTTTTCCAATAAAAAAAATGCACAGGCTTTCGGTTCAGGAAGGTTCAGTCAGACGCGCCCAGCGCTGTCCATGATACACACAAATCCAAACGCTCCAGACCAGAATTTCCATTTCCATAAATCCATTTATTCCATGATCAAAACGACAAAAAAGAGAATCTGCTTACCAGCAGCGGCAATCCAAACTGGCCAAATAGCAAAAAGAACAACGCTTACCGACATCAGCGCCAGCGGTCTTAAACTGTGTGGCTGCCTAGAACAAAAAGCCCCGTGCGCCCACCCACCTATATCCAGGTGCTGCAGTCACCTGGACATAATGAGTGGGCGGACACATAGCCACATCAACAACAAAATAACGATACAAACAAAAGCATTCTATACGATTGATATTAACTCAGAATAAAAGTTTTCTACTTAACTTACTACTAAATCAGATTATACACAGATCACCGATTGCACAAATTACATAAATTTTGGCTCCAACATGGACTTATAAAAATATTCTGGGCATTTTGACTTTTTAATTTATGTTCTGATCTGCGGTATAATAATCAATGACTTTTTGTTTTCAGAGCTAGCAGTCACTCAGTCACCGACTGGTTAATTAATATTTTCCCAAAACCAAAACATACAGAACGATGCACAACATCTATGCTAAACATGCAGTTATGTTACAAGCCAGACAACATACTGCAGAGGTTTACTAAGAGACCAGACCCACATACTACTGGTGAAAGTGCAGTTTGCATGAAAATTGTGTCCTTAAAACTCACATTTTGATGAAATGTATGTAAATACACAAATCATATGACAAAACCAAGTGCTAGAAAAATGTTAAATTACACAAATAAAATGCACGAGAGGCCACCAAATAGCACTAAATAAATCAACATTTTCTTGGGGGGCATGCCTCCAACCCACCTAGATTGTGCGTGCCTTTGGCGCGCTTCATCACACTGCACGCACCGCTGTTACACAAAGTGGTGCAGGCTACTTCAGTCCTAGTGCAGGCTACTAATACTTCTTGGGAAAACTCTGGTGCACCTCAAAATTTTTCTAACTACGTGGATGGAGACGTGGAAAAACACGGCAGAGGACCGGGATCTACCCATAGCTGAAGTCCACAAATACAGACATTTCTACGATTGATCACACAGAGATCACCATGGTAACGGGTTATGAACAATTCATGGTGTGAAATTAAAACTAACTGCTGAAATGTAACTATTTGGTAAAATGCCATGTTGTAAGTGGTGTAAAATAGAGATGGGCGGATCGATCCCAAATATCAATAATATCAGCGTGGGTATCGATATTGATCGATAGCAGTGATGCGATATCGATACTTTAGTTTCAGTTTCCGTCGAGTATGTTTGAACTGATGCAGTTTCAATGAACAGGTGATCTGCCAGTCAGAGGTCCTCCATCTGAGGAGTAGCTGCTAATCCTCCTCTTGTGACTGGATGTTGACCGTCACATGACTCCGCGGTGCCAGACAAACAAGCAAGCAGGCTCAGCTACATCATAAATCATAGTGGTGGAAAGTAGTGATGGCGAGATGAAGCTTCATGAAGCACTGAGGCTTTCCATCCAGTTGGTTCACTCATGGTTCGAAGCTTCATGGTGCTTCATTTGCTCTACTGCGCCATCAAGTGGACAAATAAAAGTAAAACAGGCAGAGTGCCTATAATGACACACTGGCTTTGCTATGTGAAGCTTTGAATTGTGTTTAAATGATAATGCCAATAAACATATAATATACTTAATATAGTGCCTGTTTTTCCTGACAGCAGAGATAGAGGGGGGAAGTGGGAAAAAAATGGGGAGAGATTTGAGATTTGTAGCTTCACCGATTGGGGTCAGGTTCTGTTTTTCTGTAAAGTGTTTAAATACTTTTAATTGTAATAAGGGCGACATAAATAAAATGTGCTTGTGCTTCTTTTTGTTTTGTGACTGTGCTTCTGGTACCAGTGGAAAAACAAAAGTAGGGACACCATTTTATTTGTTTTTATTAAAAAATAAATACATTTTTTCCACAATGCTGAGATTTATTTATTTATTTTTTGTCTGCATTTATTCTCATTGTTTAACTCCATGGAAGGGGTGTCAACACTTTATGAGATTAATGCATATTTTAGTCTTGCAGCCAAATATCTTATTATTTAGTGCATGCGTGTGACCATCACCAGCCCTCCCTGAAAGCTAAGCTGACACTCTTTATTACATTTCCCTGTTTAAGAGCCAGGGAGGGCAGTGCTACACCTCAGTGGTGATGTGAGGGGAAACAAAGGGGTGGACAGGACGAGAGGGGATGGACAAGGACAGGGACTAGCAAGCGGTGCTATTACATCTGGTGTTGTGTTATTCCCAACTAATAATTACCCATCAATAAGACAAACAAACAAACACATACACAAGAGAACAGAAAACCAAACAAACAATAAATAAATAAATGAATAATTAGCCAGACAGTACTGAACACCATAGTTGTGGGTGTCATGTTAGTATAGAGTGGAATGGGCCAGAAGATACTAGAGAAAAGAGAGAGGGTTTCGTGTGAGATTAGACTCTGGAGAGAGTCTCAGCACATTCCGGCGGGTCCCATCACTGCTCAACAGCGGAACTCGACAGGAGCTGGTGGGACCTGAGCAAACATGCACATGCAAGTGTGAAAGACCCCAAAGCCCAGAACAGCCATCACAGCAGTGCAGTGCCAAGCCGACAGGGCACCCCCCCACAGGCCGAGGAGCCACGGGGCAGTGCCCCCAGAGAGCAACCGGGGCCACCATGTACCACACGGACCCCGAAGACAAGAGGGCGCAGCTACCGACACCCCCAGCACGCCAGAACCGACCCAGGCAGCCCGGGGCAAGCGGACCCACCCGCCACCCAAACCCCAACCCCACCTGCCCCAGCCCCCACCAAACTCCTTATTCTGAGTTTTTATCTCAATTCTCAGACTTTTTATCTGAATTAGTGCTCAGTTCAGACAAAGTTATTATTGTGGGTGACTTTAACATTCATGTTGACGTCGACAGCGACAGCCTTACAACAGCTTTTAATTCATTATTAGACTCAACATGTAAATAAACCAACTCATAGTTTTAATCACACTCTTGACCTTGTCCTGACTTATGGCTTAGAAATTGAAGAGTTAACAGTATTTCCCCAGAACCCTCTTCTTTCTGACCATTTTATGATAACGTTTCAATTTAAAGTAAAGGATTGTTTAGCAGCTGAGAACAAATATCATTACAGTAGGTGTTTGTCTGACAATTCAGTATCTAAATTTAAGGAAATAATACCCTCACTGTTTACTTCAGCAACATTTACTGATAAATCAGAAGGCAATTATTATTATTTTACCCCCACAGAAGTGGATTATTATGTTAATAATGCTTCAGCCTCACTGCGTACAACTCTTGATAGTGTTGCACCTGTAAAAAAGAAAGTTATATCTCAGAGAAGACTTGCTCCTTGGTATAATTCCAGCTGCGGACTTTAAAGCAGGCATCCCGAAAGCTGGAAAGAAAGTGGTATTCCACTAATTCAGAGGTAGTGTATGTGGCTTGGAAAAATAGTCTAGTAATCTATAAAAAAGCTCTTCATAATGCCAGGACAACTTATTATTCATCTTTAATAGATGAGAACAAGAACAACCCTAGGTTTCTCTTTAGCACTGTAGCCAGGCTGACAAAGAGTCAGAGCTCTGTTGAACCTTGTATTCCTTTAGCTTTAACCAGTAACGACTTCATGAGCTTCTTTACGCATAAAATAGTTCTGATTAGAGATAAAATTAATCTGGCCCTTCCTACAAATGTCACAGATGCTTTTGAATTGGCTGTTAGACCTGATGAATCTTTAGAATTCTTCACTCCTATATGTCTCTCTGAACTAATTTCAACAGTTTCTACATCCAAACCATCAACATGTCTTTTAGATCCTATCCCAACTAGACTCTTCAAGGAGATTTTACCTTTAATTAATTCTTCAGTGTTAGATCTGATTAATCTCTCTCTAGTAACAGGCTATGTACCACAGGCTTTTAAGGTTGCTGTCATCAAACCTTTGCTTAAAAAGCCCACTTTAGATCCAGATGTGTTAGCTAACTATAGACCGATATCCAACCTACCATTTCTCTCTAAAATTCTGGAAAGAACAGTTGCAAATCAATTGTGTGAACACTTACAAAGGAATAATTTGAAATGTTTCAGTCAGGCTTCAGAGTGCATCATAGCACAGAAACAGCTCTAGTGAAAGTTACTAATGACCTTCTCATAGCATCAGATAATGGACTAGTCTCTATACTTGTTTTGTTAGATCTTAGTGCAGCGTTTGACACAATCGACCACAAAATTTTATTACAGCGTCTAGAATATTCAATTGGCATTAAAGGGACAGCACTGGATTGGTTTAAATCCTACTTATCAGATAGGTTCCAGTTTGTGCATGTCAACAATAACTCTTCTGAGCATACTAAAGTTAATCATGGAGTTCCTCAGGGTTCTGTCTTAGGACCGATACTTTTCACATTATACATGCTTCCTTTAGGCAATATTATTAGGAAGCATTGTATTAACTTCCATTGTTATGCAGATGACACACAATTGTATTTATCTATGAAGCCAGATGAAACTGATCAGTTAGCTAGACTGCAAGATTGTCTTAAGGACATTAAAACCTGGATGACTTTTAACTTCCTACTGCTAAATTCAGACAAAACTGAAGTCATTGTATTTGGCCCCAAACATCTTAGAAACTCGCTTTCAAAGCAAATAGTTACTCTGGATGGCATCACATTGGCCTCCAGTACTACTGTGAGGAATCTTGGAGTTATTTTTGACCAGGACATGTCCTTTAACTCACACATAAAGCAAGTCTGTAGGACTTCCTTTTTTCACCTGCGTAATATTGTAAAAATCAGGAACATTCTGTCTCAGAGTGATGCAGAAAAATTAGTTCATGCTTTTGTTACTTCCAGGCTTGACTATTGCAATTCCTTATTATCGGGTTGTCCAAATAGCTCTCTCAAACATCTACAGTTGATCCAAAACGCTGCTGCAAGAGTACTGACAGGAGTTAGTAAAAGAGATCACATTTCCCCTATACTTGCTTCTCTTCACTGGCTTCCTGTTAAATCCAGAATAGAATTTAAAATCCTTCTTCTGACATATAAAGCTCTTAATAACCAATCTCCATCATATCTTAAAGATCTGATAGTACCTTATTATCCTAGTAGAACTCTTCGCTCTCAAACTGCAGGCTTACTTGTTGTTCCTAGAATTTCTAAAACTAGAATGGGAGGCAGAGCCTTCAGTTATCAGCTCCTCTCCTGTGGAACCTGCTCCCAGTTTGGGTTCTGGAGGCAGACACCCTCTCTATTTTTAAGACCAGGCTTAAAACGTTCCTTTTTGACAAATCTTATAGTTGGGGCTGACTGGGTGACCCACAGGGGTTCGGCTTGTGTCTTCATTGCACAGCTGACTCCCTCTTGGACGTCCCTTCGTTCTGCCTCTAGTCATGCTGCTATAGGCTGCTGGGGGACTTTTCTTGACGCACTGAGCCCTTCTCTATCTACCTTTACATTTAATATGTATACCGTTATTGCAGTACATTCACTCTGTTTCCCCCTGTGCTATTTCTCCGAGTGTCCCTGGTCCCAGAGCTGGATGCTTCAGATCTGCGGTCGATGTTCCACCAGCTGGTCCAGTCTCCACCATGTCCACTGTGGGATGCTGCTACTGACCTTCCTCCAGCCCTCTGCTTCCAACTCCCTTTTTCCACCAGTCAACTCTGCATCGCCTTCACTATACTGTTATGCTAACTTACATACTGTTTGAATTTTACTGTTAGCTATATATGGAGTATGTTTAATGTCAGAGCCGTACATCATAAGAGTAAACTATGAGTCAGTTTTCAATGTTAGCTTATACTTTGTCTGTGTCACATATCCTGTCATGCATGTATCCAAATGTGTGTTGTGTTTTCCTTGCTTTCCCACCCCTCCCTCTTCTCCCATCCCTCCCCCTTGCCCTCTTCTGTCCTTCTCAACCCGCCCGGCCAGCAGGCAGATGGGTCCCCCCTATTTAGAGCCGGGTTCTGCTCGAGGTTTCTTCCCTGTTAAAAGGGTGTTTTTCCTTGCCACTGTCGCCTTTGGGCTTGCTCTGGGGGTCAGGCATATGGGTTCTGTAAAGCGTCTTGAGACGATTTGACTGTAATTGACGCTATATAAATAAAATTGAATTGAATTGAATTGAATAACTGTGAAACCCACCCATTACTCTCCTATTAATATGTCTCCGGATCCCTAACGGGAAACATTATCCCAGCACCGTGATAGTGTAACCCTGAGTGTCATGTGGTGCATTAAAAGTGGGGAGGCTGGGGGGGCGTCAGCCAACCCAGACCTACCCCCAAGGTGAGTGTGTGTGGTGCATTAAAAGAAAAGATTGGAGAGCAGGGGAGGCAGGCAAGAGGGTGATGAGGGGGAGACAGGGCCGTATAGCCCTGCCACCTGCCCCACCACAGTATCCATCGTTCCCACCCCCACCTGCCCTCGGGGCCCTAAATGTTGTGTCCCTATATGTGCCTAAAGGTTGCTATTTACAGTAGGGTGTGAAAAATGTGAAGTGCACAATCAGAGGCAGTCTGGTGTGGATCCGGCCCAAGAGGACAAAGCAGTGGGGGAGGCAGGTAGCAAGACCACCGGTACTGACGCAGAGGGCCCCCAGAGTCAAGAGGCAAGGGACCGGGGAGGGCCCACATGAACCAACTGGCCCAGCCGGCACAAGAACCCCCCGGGAGCTGCAGATCAGAGCAGCGCCCCGGCAGGCACCATAGCCCCAACACAGGCCAGCTGCACGCGGCACCCCACCCCGAAGGGGGGACCAGGCCGCGCCACGAGGAAGCGAGGGCCGCGAGCCGCCACGCCCACCTTGGAGCCAGTACGCCAAGGACGCAGGGCTCCCACCCTGCAGCACCCCCGAGACCCCACCCACCCCACCACACCCCTGGACGGCACCAGGCCCGGGCGGAGGCCCCCAGCCAGCAGAAACGGGACTCCAGTGGGGGCACGCAGGCCAGGATCAAGGCCTGTGCCCAGGTGGGCCAGAGCCACCCCCCCAGAGAGAACACCCAGCCCCCGCGCCAGACCGCCCGCCCACAGAGGGCCACCGGCCCCCCACGGGAGAGGGAGAGGGGCGAGGAGCGGCGGGCAGGCAGGAGAGGAGGGAGGAGGAGGGTAGCAGAGCAGGAAGGGACAGGGGAGCAACGGAGGGGTCGACCCACCCCAAGCCCCAGGACCAGCCAGGCGCCCCAGAGGAGATCAGCCGACGACACCCCGAGGTCCAGGGAGAGCGTGCAGACCCAGCAGACCCAGAGCTCAATGGGGGAGACACCCGAGACATCCACCACCAGGGAGAGGGGCACAAGCCACCCCGACCCCGCAGAGCCAGAGAGCAACCCCGGGAACCATAGAGAAAGGACACCACCGGTGCATGTATACGGTCTTGAAGTCCATGGTGCTATCAATCTTTGAGAATTGGAATGTTAATAAACTGAAATAAAGCAGAGGAAAGTTAGACCACATGCACAGACAGAACAGGTATTACCATTTTTTAAATAATGGAGGCAGTGGCATACGCCCACATACAAGCAGGAGCTATAAGTTAATATTTAATGAATTAATAAATGGAGACCATTTTTCTTGAAATGAGTCCAATTGTTTTTTCCGGGTACCAGACATTCTCTCCAGTGAAATGTGTTCTGTGAGGAGGTTCAGCCAATGGATGATGGTGAGGGCTTTCTTATCTTTCCAGTTGACTAAAATAGTTTTTTTGGCAATGGCGATAGCTGCAAGTGTGGGTTGGATGTGGATGTCCGGTAAGGCTGTTAGCGTTAGGTCACCAATTAGGCAAATGTTCGGGGAATGTGGAATCCCACAGCCCAAAATATCGGAGAGTTTCTGTGTGATTAGTGCCCAGAATTGATAGACAGGTGTACATAGCCAAAGAGCGTGAAAATATGTGTCAGCAATGTTTTGGGTGCATTGAGTACATGTGTCTGAGTTAGAGAAGCCCATTTTATATAATTTATATTGGGTTATATGCGTTCTATGAAGAACCTTAAACTGGATCAGTTGTAAGTTGGTGTTTTTTGTCATTTTAAATGTGTTTTCACAGATCTGGGTCCAAAAATCAGAGTCAAAGGATTTGGACAAGTCTTCTTCCCATAATGAGTTGGTAGGTGAATAGACTCTGTCTTTGAGAGTAAACTATAAATTTTTGAGAGGTTCTTTTTGTTTCTTGGAGACAGTTTCATAATATATTTGACAAATTCAGGTGGCTGTAAATCAGTTGGCTGTGGATTAGACTGAAGCGATGGAATTCTACTTGTAAGTGTCTTCTTTACCTGTAGGTAGTGGAGGAAGTTTCCATTTCTTATTTCAAATGTTTGGAATAAGTTTGTATATGTCCTAAATATGTTATCATCAAAAAGGTGGTGGAGGTGGGTGACTCCTCTCTCTGCCCACGTCCTGAAATAAAGAGCTATTTTATTGTTTGCAAAATCAGGGTTGTGCCAGATTGGGGACAGTATGCTGGGTTTTAATTGGGAGCCTGTGACCTCCAATGTTTTCCACCAAGCAAACAAGGTGGAGGCGATCATTGGGTTCTTGAAGCAGGAGTAATGTTTAAGGGCAGAAGTGATAAAGGGCAGGTCAGAGATTTTGATCTGGTTACAATCTAACTGTTCTAGTTCCAGCCAGGAGTTATATTCTACATGTGGATGAATCCATTTGGTGATATACTGAAGTTGGTTGGCTAAGTAATAATACATGAAGTTGGGGGCTCCCAGTCCCCCTTCTGATTTATTCCTCTGGAGGGTGGCCAGACTGATTTTAGCCTTTTTGTTCTTTGAATAGAATTTACCAATGGCAGAGTCTAACGATTGAAACCACTTTGATGTGGGTTTCAACGGAATCATGGAAAAGAGGTAGTTGATTTTAGGTAATATTTTCATTTTAACTGTAGCTATTCGTCCCAAAAGGGAGATGGGGAGGTTATTCCATCGCCTTAGATCATCACAGACTTTGTCCAAAAGTGGGGTGTAGTTCAGGTGAACTAGCTCTGAGAGTTTGGAGGAAATATTTATGCCCAGATATCTGATGTTGCCAGGAGGAATAGAATAATTTGAGGTTTGGACTGTGGGATTCCATGAGTTTTCTGTTAAAGGTAATATGATTGATTTTGACCAGTTGATGGAGTAGTCTGAAAGACGTGAGAAGGTTGTAATGAGGTTAAATACTTCCTTCACTGACGTTTTCGGTTCTTGTAGGTAAAGTAAAATGTCATCTGCGTATCGGTTAATTTTGTGTTCAGTCTCCAAAGCACAGATACCTTTGATATCACTGCTCTGATGTACAGCTGCTGCTAATGGTTCGATAAAGATCGCAAACAATAAAGGAGAGAGTGGGCATCCTTGTCTCGTTCCCCTTTGCAAACTGAAACTTTGTGAAGTGATCCCATTAGTGGTGACTGTAGCCTTGGGTGAGTAGTACAGAGCTGATATCCACTGGATAAAAGACTCTCCGAAGCCAAATTTGCGGAGCACAGCAAGGAGAAAAGACCAATTGACTTTGTCAAAGGCTTTTTCTGCATCCAGTGACATAACGATAGCTTCTTTGTTGTGGTGTTGCGTCAGAGAGATTAGATTAAGAAGTCTTCTGATATTGTTGGTGGAGTGTCGGCAATTTATGAAACCTGTTTGATCATGGTGATCATTGACGGGATAATTTTCTCCAACCTAGAGGCGAGTGCTTTAGAGATAATTTTGATGTCAGTGTTGATTAGTGACAGAGGTCGATAGCTGGAGGGAAGTGTAGGGTCTTTGTCTGGTTTCAATAATAATTTAATTGCAGCTGTATTCATATGTGAACTTATATAACCATTATTTTTAATCTCTGTCACTGTCCTGAAGAACAGGGGTGCTAACATTGACCAGAATTGTTTAAGAAATTCAGCAGGGAAGCCATCAGGACCAGGTGCCTTGCCTGCTGGCATACTGTCTAATGCACACTGTAACTCTTTGATAGACAATGGAGCATCTAGTGTGTCTCTGTAATCTGATGTTAATTCGGGCAAGTTTAGATTGTCAAGAAAGTTATGAATATCTTCTTCGTTTGGGTTGACTGTTGATGAGTATAAACTCCGGTAATAGTTATAGAAAGTCTGATTAATTTCCTGGGGTGACTGAGTGTATTTTCCTGAGCGATCCTGAATTGCTGTTATGAAGGATTTTTCTTTATTGCGCTGGAGTTGGTTCGCAAGAAATTTTCCTGTTTTATTGTTGTGTTCAAAATTATTATATCTCAGCTGTTGTAATAAGAACTCTGTTTTCTTTGATAAGATATTATCGAGTTTTAGTTTAACATTTTGTAGTTCAGACCATAATGGATCACTTGGATTTATTGCATAGTTCTCTGTAAGTTCTTTAATTTTTTCCTCAATTTCTTCCTGTAGTTGTTGATCCTTTTTTTTCTTGTACGAGGAGTACGATATTATTTTGCCTCTGATTACGACTTTTCCAGTTTCCCAAAGTAAAGATGGAGATACATCGTTGGAATCATTGTTTTTTAGAAAGTCTGCCCACTCACTTCTTATTATTCGATCAAATTCCTGGTCTTCGAGTAGAGAGATGTTTAGGCGCCGAGTCAGAGGAGGTTTAGGGATGGAATCTGTCTGCAGGCTGAGAGATATTGGTGCGTGGTCGCTGATAATGATTGGGTGAATTTTAGTAGTAGCTTTGTGTGCGACAGAGTTATTTGAGAGGAAAAAGTCAATTCTTGAAAATGTTTGGTGCACCTGAGAGAAAAAAGTATAGTCCCTCTTTGTTGGGTTTTTAAGTCTCCAGACATCTTCTAGTCCAAAATCTTTCATATAATCCTGCATGACTTTTGCTGATTGTGGTTGTTTTGCATGTATTGGACTATTAGATCGAGCTAGTGACGGGTTTAATACTATGTTGAAGTCGCCACCGATAATGGTTGAGTTAGCAGATAAGTCTGCTAAGTGGGAGAAAACCACATGAAAGAATGCTGGATCATCATTATTTGGGGCGTACAGATTAACAATTGAATATAATTTATTAAAGATTGTTGCCTGGATAATAATATATCTGCCCTCTGAGTCTGTTATTGTGCTATTTAAAGTGAATGGTACTCTCTTATGGATTAGAATGGAGACCCCTCTTTGTCTGCTGTTATAACAAGATGAAAAGATGGTATTATAATTACAATCTAATAGAGATTTTTCTTCTGATTCTACTAAATGCGTTTCTTGGAGGAGCAAAATATCTGCTTTTAATTTAGAGACATAATCCATAATTTTAACTTTTTGTTTGTGAGCGTATGCCATGAACATTCCAGGCTACAATATTTAACTTGAACATAAAGAGAGAAGTTCAGTCATTGAATAAATCGCAACATAGAGTATCGTCTGTGTGTGTCCTTGTGAGCTGTTTGTTGCTGTCTGTGAGCTGTGGGTGTTGGAGAGCGATGCACATAGCAAGTCAGGATCTATATATACATTATATAATAGCACAACATTGCCTGAAACATTATCAACAAACACATTATAAAACATAGAAGCACAATAAACATGGGGGGTACATAGGGTGTAAGTGAAAATGAGGGGGGTGAGTGTGTGAGAGGGGGAGAGGGGTAAAGGGAAACATAGAGAGAAGGAGAGACAGAAAAGTAGTAGTAGGAGGAGGGGGTTCTCCAGTGGGGAGTGTAGATAGGGAGGGTGACACATTTACCTTTGTGTGATTCTGATTTTTTTAATTACGTTTTCTAAACTGAATTAATAGGTGGTATACTAAGTGTTTAAGTCTTTATTATCATTCTTCTTATTATTATTAGAAGAGCCAGGGTGTAATAGAAGTTTCCCGAAATAGCTGCCCATCTATGTATAGTTTGTCTACAACTAGTGCGGTCCGTTTACCTTTCTGCCTGTGTTCTTTCATGATGGGGTATAAAACTTTGCACCTCTCGTTTATTTCTCTGGGAAACTGGTCATTCATTCCGTAAGACGTACCTTTCAGCTCCCGTCCTTTGCTCCTTACAAGCACTTCCTGTTGGAAGTGCTCGAACTTTGCGACGATAGGACGGGGGCGGTTTCCTCCTCGGGGTCCAATCAGGTGGATGCGGTGGAAAGTGATGTTTTTAACCGTGTCCGCAGGGATTTTAAGCGCTGACACCATGAAGTTTTTAACCAGGGACTCTGGGTTATCCGGTGTGGATTCAGCGATGCCAGAGAAGATCAGGTTTTCCCGCATACTCCTCGACTGAATGTCCAGGACGGTCTCCTTCAGGGTTTTGTTTTCTTTTTTAAGTGTACTCACCTCTGAAGTGACGGCTGTCAGCGTGGACCGGAGTTCCGAGTTGTCTCTCTGCAGGTCATCTATCTGCGGGTGAGTGAACTCCAGGGTTGCCTTCAGGTCCTTAATCTCCTGGTGAAGCAGACCAAGGATATCGAGTTTTTTATTAATAGATTAGAGAACACTTACCTGGATATCCGTGGTCTGCAGGTCTTATGTGTCAGTCGCGGAGTCGGCCTTCTTCCTCTTGTTTGGGTTTGGGGTCTGGGTGGCTGGTTCGTCGATGAATCTCTCGAGGTCCTCCACTTTTAGCTCTACTTCTGCGATCTTGAGCAGGCTACTTAGGTTGTTTTTTTTAATATAAATTAGTCGAGAAAACGGCGATTTGTTTACTTCTGCTCTTGCAGCTGGGGGCCGCCATGTTGAATTTTCGTCACTTCTCGCAGAATCTCGCGATCTCACAGCATCTCGTTTCCCTTTCCAAATGACGCTTCACTAGTATGTCACAGTGCTGGGATTTAGGTGGTTTTTTTGGACAATATTTCTCCAGCTCCTTGGAACACAAACGGACACTTCAACTTTTGAAATACTAGAAAAAAAAAAATTAGAACAAGGTTTTTTAAACGATTATCGTTTAAATTGTGGTTTTTGTACATAAAAATGACTTTTTTGAGTGTTTAGAGGAGATTCTAAGCTTTCTGTGGGTATGTGGAATGTGTATGTGTGTGAAAGGGAAACAGCTGCTGACTTTGTTTTTTAAAATTAAAGTCCGAGAGCCCCCGCCAGCGGGGGCGTTCGGGACTAACAGGTTAAACAGAATGTGGACACTGTGTATTTGCTGTAACAACATGACTTCTGTATTACTGCTGTATGTAATGACAAGTCGATTGCATAAGTTAGACGGTGTCAGGGGCGTACCTAGCCAGAAATGTGTGTGAGGAGAGAGAATATAAGCGCAGTGCTGCAAGCACAGAACGGGAGACATTTGCCGGAGCTGCAAGAAGAGCTGCAAAGGGGAACTTGGCCGGAGTTCTGAAGAATCTTCACCATCATCTATTGCCCTAGAGATGGGAAGACAACACGGGACTTAGGCTCCAGAGATCGCTGAGGACATCGTTGGAAGCAAAGTCTTTTTCTGACTTTGTTCAACAAGCAAGGACCACACTCTGCCAAACGGAGAGACCTAAGAGGTTCTGCAGTTCTCCAGAAGAGACCAACAGAGGGAAGAACCGACTACACCCGAAGAGGCAAAGGAGGCAACAGCACAGGGCCGTTCCCCTCCCCGGGGCTGGGAGATCCAGTGACCCACCACAGCCTGAAAAGACGAGGGTTCTCCATCACCACCATCCCACAGAGAAGACAGCTGGGGCGTAAGCACTAACGTTCCAGCCGATTCCAAAGATAACTGCCAGACCACGATTGGCTTACGGGATTCCTCCACTCCCCCTGCTGAGGGAAGAGATCTTTTTATCCTCAAAGAAGACATCGTACTGAATCTACTGGGCAACTGAGGACTCCTCCCAGACACAAGTCAAGATTGGGTGATACGGTAGTGGCCACGCTGTTCGCTCTCTCTCCTAAATTTACTGATTAGAGAAGATTGTCAGGTACGCTCAATTTAGTTATTTTAGTATAATTTTTAATCAGGTATAATTAATTGTTTAATCATGAATTGATGCTGTGCCCTTGCTAAATTTGCTTAATAAAACAGTTTATTGCATTTAAAGAGAAGCCTAATGAAATTATTATAAACCACTGGTTCTGCATAGTGGTAAAAAGTTAAGTAGATTGTGTGCATTCAATCTAATGGTTCTTAAAGGTTACTCAGTCCAATTTGAGAGTGTTTAAACATTACCCCTGAGGTTAGTTTTTTCCAAACCTCTAAAACGAACCCAGGAATAGCACCAAGTGCATGCAGTCCTTAGAGAGAAGCTGCCGATAACAAACGTGATTGATAGATCAATTCTACTACTTAGAAAGGCTGCTTAGTGGGAAAGCATTTATCAGATAAGAGGGATGAGACGTTCGGATGCAAGGCAGTCAGAACCTGGGCGAGTGTCTCTCGACTCCAGCTTAATTTATTCTGCTGAAACCTGTTAGGTGGAATACTAATAGGCAGATAGAATCTAACCCTTTAAACGGAGAGCTGGACCAGACTTAACCTGAGGTAAAGGTTAAAAAAGGCTAGACTGGCAAACGTGGCGTCCCTGGGTGGGCACGAGTGAAAAAAGAAGTGTCTAAAAGAAGATTCTGAGGGGCCAGCACTGACACCTAGAATCAACCGCCAGAACCTTTCAGTGGAAACTGGGGAAGAGAGGGCGAATCTCTTCTGACCGAGGGTCCACAGCTGCAGAGATTGGGGAAGGAGAGGACGAGACCTTCTGACCGCGGATCCACAGCACGGGTGATCAGCCGACAGAGAGACTCGGGATCATCACGCCTGAAGGGAGGTACAGTGAGAACCGCAGGCTAGAAGAAGCCACAGTGACCTTGGACCAGCGCATCCCAGAAAAAGAGGCACCGCGGAGCAGCCAGACGAGGTCTGCACTCATCCCTGCTCAACGGTCCTACGAGAGGTTTTGAGGGAGCAGACAACTCGAGACGACAAAGACGATGGCCGAGGGCCAACCAGACAAAGATGAGCTCGTCCCGGGCAAAGAAGAAGAACTTGCCCCTCAAGATGCTGCAAAAGCCGGAGAGTCCGGTGAGCAAGGAGAAGAAGATCCATCCTCCGAGGCCCCAGTGCCGGGGGAGACAACGATCAGCGAGGTGGTAAAAGATTCCACTTCAAAGATGGTTCGCCCAGACCCCACTCCAGCCCTCCAGTACCAGATCGTCCTGGCAGGTAATGGATGGGATACCTGGGAAGAAGAAATAAGAAAGCATGTGCACAACTTTAACCGAAAGTTGACAAGAGAGCAACTAAAAGAGCAAGTACAGGGGAGCCTCGAGAAGGATGGGTGCTACGTCTCCCACGAGAAGATTGGAAAGTACTGGCTGACAGTACTGGAAGGCAAGTCCAAGCCACCCAAAACAAAGCAAGAAGTGAGAGATTGGATAACCTGGTGGGGTGTCTACCTAACAGAATCAATGAAGAGTGCTCCGATGTCAAAGGTAGCCATGGTATTGAGTCCTTCTGCAGAATATGACCCTGTGGTAAAGATGCTTGCCAAAGAGACAGAGGTGGTTCCAGTTCTGATCTCCAGCAAAGTTCGGGCAACGGCAATCCAGAAGGAGCAGCGAGATGTATTGAGGCCTACACATGAGTACAGAGCCTCAAGAAATGAGATGATGGTCGACGAAGACCGGCAAAGTGAACAAACGCAGACGGGGTCTGTGAATGACTCAGAAGAAGACGCAGAAGCAGAGGGATCTGAATATATCGGGCCACCAAAACCAACGGGGTTTGCCCACTGGGAGGCTGTGTATCCAGGATTCGGTGGACCGAGCCTTCCGTGCCCAGCGCCCTGACCAAGCCTCGCGGGAGACTACTCTGCACTGTCCCCCACAACTCAAAGAAACATTCAAGCTACAGATGGGCTCATCGCATCCAGCAAAAAGATCCTTCAGTCCCTGACAGCATATACTTCAGCCCACAAAGCTGCAAAGTACCCAGTTGATGAAGACCTCACTGAAGATGAGTCAGCGAGCGACAAATCCGAAAGGACCCTCCCCACCTTACCACCGTTACCCACAGATGGTAAGAAATTCAGCAATCAGATGGGGGCCACAGCTTACTACATCGAAGGAGACCCTTGGCAGTGCCACGCAGATGCCCTGCTGGTAGTGTCCTCCTCCATCCTGAAAGTCAGAAATACAGCTTTCAGGAAGGCTCTCGCGCGCAGAGGCGGCGAGGAGTATAAGAAGGAAAGAGAAGAAGCCAGTAAGGAGAATAGAAATCGTCCACATGGATGCAGATCTGTGGTGGTAACTAGCGGGGGAGATTCGACGTACTACTCTATAATCCATGTGATAGAAGATGAATATCGTGATGGAGATGACATTGAGTCATACAAAAAAGGCTGTACGGTGCTCTGATCAAACGACTGGCAAAAGCAAATGACCTGAAGTACAGGAGAGTGGTCATTTGTGCTGACGGACTGAGATCCAATACACTGCCATGGGAAGTAGCAGAGGAAGCGGCCACAAGAGCAGCGAAATGGCAGCTGATGGAGCATCAGGTCTGTAATGAGTTAAAGCAACTGGTAGTCATGACCTCCCCAGCTCAAAACAAAGAGCGGAGAGAACGCATACTGAAGCCCTGCAAGGATGCAGAGAAGGCGGGAGGCCTTAAAGCAAAAGGGAAAACTGATCGACCAGCGGAGGACGAGGCGAAGATGCCTGAGGTGTTCAGCCCTGAACGGGAGAGGAAGTCGTCCACACCTGGTGAAGCGGCTCCGCCCAGAGCTTACCCTGGGAGTGAACACAGCTACGTCCAGAGCCAACCTCAGCCCAAGTCCATGGTGATATGGAAGCAGGACACTCCTCCAGGAGCTGTGGTACAGAGGCTGTACCTGCGAGACCAAGAAGGAGCCATGGGAGAAGTGAACCCAGAAGGTGATTATACCAACATGCAGACCACTGGGCAAGGGCCTATGGAACAGAGGACCCCAAGGACCCCTGTAACTACAGGCCCAGCAGTCTCACCCATCACTCCGGGACCAACACCACCAATCCCTCGAAGACGCACCAGCTTGGAGCCAAGACGAGCCAACACCGACCCAGCACCGGAACCAGATGTCGTGGTAAGCAGTGACGAGTCCTCTGATGAAGCAGAAGGCCATGAAGATGACCAGTCATTGGAATCAGTCCCCATCAGACACCCAATCCTCCAAAAGACCTCAGAGTAGGTACTAGAAAACGTGAGAAGAAACCAGTAGAAATGGTGTCAGTGAGAAGAACCTCAGAAAGGTTGGCAAGAGATCCAAGCTTTGGCCCCATAAAGACCAGAGATGAGAGGCAAGCATACATGCCAGAAGTCGGCCAGACCAGCTATGATGTGCCAGTCAGCTGGGCTGAATAACCAGATGAGAAGAAAATCCTGTCGGTGAGTGCTACTTTTGGGGAATGGGCTAACATATTGATGATGCCGAGTTATGGAACTCTAGCAGCATGCACGCAGCTGACAGCTGGTTTCAGAACGGCCTTCATCGCCTTAACTCATGATGTGATGCTTCGAAGAATGAAGAAAGCAGCACATACCTACTCCAAAGAAGTAGAGAGGGCTATGTTGGAGGACTTTTCTGAGGATGAAGAAACAGGAGAAAGACCCCAACAGCAGCCACAGCCACGGGAGGCCCCAGCAACAACGCCAGCAAGAGCAGCTGGTAATGTGATTAGTCTGCTGACACCTACCCAGGGCTTCACAGAGTTCAAAAAGGTCAGGATGCTGGTGAAAGACAAAGAGCCTGGGCAAAGCATGGTAAATTACCTCAGAGATAACTGGTCCCTGGTGAAGAACACCACTACGTGCGAGGAAGCCAGAAAGCTGTGGTTAACCTATGCAACAGGTAGCACAGTAAAAGAGGGAGAAATGTCTCAGAGCCATTACGACCGGTTGGTGCTTGAAGATTCAGATGATGAAGAGAGCTGGTTACTCAGAGCCAAAGCAAGGCTGGAGAAGGGACAGACCCTCACCCTCATTTGGCATGAGATCAAGGACAAAGTCCCACCATTCAGGTATGTAAGAGCCCTGAGGATTCTCACTAGAGGCCAGAGGGATGAGGTGGACTTCGCCGCCATGCCATTTGACACAACGGTATCCCAGCTCAATGCAGCAGTAAAGGGGTGGGACCTGAAGAGGAGGTTCTACCAGACGAGGAAAGAAAAAGAGTCACAACAGCAGCCACCGAAGGCTAAGCCACCACAAGAGACCCCTCAACGACCAAGAGAACCAAACCCGCCACCGCGTTCTCGTTCCTGGCCTAACCGACCAGCCCCCAGAGACCAGGCAAGACCAGCCCAGAACAAACAACCATTCCAGCCTCGACAGACCCAGAAGCCGGCCGGAGAGAGGAAGAGTGATTACCTGCCCCAAGAAGAATACAAAAAGCTGACCCCGGAGCAGAGAGACGCCCTCTGCGCGGCTCGCCAAGCAGCGAGCCCTCAAGGGCCTGAGAAATGATGGCCCAAGAGGCGTGGGTCACCCTGGAACATGCCTACTGGAAGGGGGATGAAATCTACACTGATGTGGATGGGGTCCCCTACCAAGTAGACTCCGGGGCAGAGGTGTCGATGACCCGCAAGAGCCTCAACATAGCAGGACACCTACAGGCCCAACTAGCTGATGGAGCAGTTAGAGAGTTCCCATATGCAATTTGGAAAGGAATTGTATTGGTTCTAGGGCCTTTCAATCTGGTAACGACAAAAGATTTGAAGCGGCTACATCAACCCAAGGAAAACATGCCAGTCAAGAGACTGAAGAAGTTGCATGCACGCCTGATCCGCTTTACGCCTCAGCAAGAGGAGTTCCAGCTCAAGCAGTGGTACAAGCCAGTCAATGTAGAAGAAGTCGCAGCGCAGAAGGTTGAAGAGAGTGACCTTTCAGCTGTAGGAAAAGAATGGCTGAAGGAAATCATCTCAAAAGCCAAGGTAGCGAGGTTCAAAAACGATTGTGGGGATCTTGGGGAGAAGTACACCCATACCATCATTGGAGGAGTGCATCCAGCAGTCCGCCAATATCCCCTGAATCCAGGTGCAGTAGAAGAAATGGACCTGAGTGCACTGGGGATAATCTGAGAAGAGCAAAATCCAATAACCAACAGCCCGATCCAGGCAGTGAAGTAACCTGAGTCGGCGGGTGGAGGATGGAGGCCAGTGATCAACTTTAAAGCCCTTAACCAATGGACGACCGCGAACAAGGCAAGTCTGATCAACCCCCAGGGCACCCTGAAGACCCTGCAGGTCAAGAAGTACAAGTCCTGCATTGATTTGGCGAACGGATTCTTCTCTCTGCGCCTGGCCAAAGCTTCGCAAGGCAAGACAGCATTCACGCATAAGGGAAAAGCTTATGTGTTGGCCCGACTCCCTCAAGGCTTTAGGAACTTGCCAAATGTGTTCCAAGTCGCTGTAATGGACATTCTACAAGGACTTGGAGCGACAATCTACATCGACGACGTGTTCATCGCAGATGACTCTGAGGAAGAACACCTGGAAAAGCTGCAAAAGATTGTTGAGGAGTTGACAGATGCAGGCTTAAAGCTGACTCTGAAAAAGTGTCAATTTGGCCAGTTTGAGGTAAACTACTTAGGATTCCAGGTCTCAACTGACCTAGGGATCTCTGAAGGATACCGGGAGAAGTTGGACCAAATTAGACCTCCAGGATCACTGAGAGAGCTACAACAAATCCTAGGTTTGTGCAACTACGTGAAAGATCATGTTCCTGGGTACCAGAAGTATGCCAGATCATTGTATGCAAGATTGAAGAAAGCTGAAGACCAGCCTGAGGAGGACCACGACAAGACTTGGACATGGACAGCGACGGACCAGCACCATCTGGAAGAACTGAAGAAGGCGATCCAGGGAGCTCTACGACTGGAACCCAGGAGCCTGACGACCAGACTGGTAGCTGAAATGAGCTGCGACGATGACGACGCAGTGGTAAAAGTCAGCAACGAAGGAGCAGGAATTGTGGCTCTATGGAGCTACACACTGACATCCGTGGAGAAGAAGTACCCCCCAGAAGAGAAGGAATTGGCAGTCCTGGCAAGATACTGGAGTGCCCTGAAAGACCTGGCACAGGGTCAGGGCATCAAAGTCAACACCCAGAGCCAAGTACACCGGTTCCTGAGAAAGGCCACTGTAGAGAGCACCAAGGCGACCAATGCGAGGTGGGGGAGATGGGAAGATATCCTACTAGACCCAGACCTCGAGATTGGGCCAACTCAACCAGTGAGTAAGAAAGCATCGAAGCCTGAAGAACCAACAGAGGAGCCATATGAATGGACTCTGTACACCGACGGATCAAGAAAGGGTCCAGACAGCACTGCCTATTGGGGCTTCATCCTTAAGCAAGGAGAAAGAGAGCGTTACCGACAGAAAGGTAAAGCAGAAGGCAGTGCACAAACAGGAGAAGTTACAGCAGTCCTAGAGGGGCTGCTGGAACTAGAAAAAAAGGAAGATTAAGAGAGCCAGAGTGATAACAGACAGTTCTTACTGTGCACAAGCTCTAAATGAAGACTTAGCCATTTGGGAGGAAAATGGTTTTGAAACTGCTAAAGGCAAGACGGTAGCACACCGTGATTTGCAGCAAAAGATTGCCGAGTTAAGAATGAACATGGACCTCGAAGTGAGGCACCAAAGGGCCCATACAAGAGAGGGGGCCCACTGGAAGGGAAACGACGAAGTGGATCGTTTCGTCCAGATGAGAAAATTCGTCTTTGTCGGGATCGAGGAATGGGACCAAACCCCTAAAGGAAAATAGTCCCAGAGAAGTACGTGGAAGAAGTGGTGCGGGCCGTACATGAGGCGCTAGGCCATGTGAGCACACTTCCTACCCGTAGGGAGCTGGAGAACCTGCAACTCTGGATTCCAGAGCGCCGTGTGCGACAAGTACTGAGGGCCTGTGAAGTATGTGGTCGATACAACGCAGGACGCCGAGGGCAAAGAGTAGATGGGCTCACCATCAAGAGCACTATTCCCTGGGGTTCTATCTGCATGGAAGTAGCAGGCCCAATGGGGGTTACGGGGAAAAGAGGTGAGAAATACCTTTTAGTGCTGGTGGATTCAATGTCAGGCTATGTGGTTACTAAACCAGTGAAGAAAGCTAACGGCAACAGTGTAGTTAACATGTTGGAACAGACGTGTGGCATACTAGGGATGCCAAAAGAATTGAGAACAGACAATGGGACACACTTCAAGAATGCAAAAGTGGATGCATGGTGCCAACAGTATGGGGTGATGAGGATTTATTCACCCCCATACACGCCACAAGCAAATGGAGTGGTCGAGCGAGCCATTGGGCTGGTAAAGAACTGGATAGGCAAGAACGCAAATTCCAAAGAATGGAGCACCAAGACCCTAGAAATAGGAAAGGCCCTGAATGACAGACATCGAGCTGATAGGCCTTCCCCTTCCGAGGAGCTGAACCAACGCCCCTTTGTGTCAGAAGAAATAGGGCGGGGCTCTGAGGATAAGATGGCAACACCGAGCCCTAAAGTGCCATTCCAGGTTGGACAGCGAGTGTGGGTGAAAGCCAGAGACGCACCCACAGGCACAGCGGTGAAAGCCAAATTCGAGAAGCCTGACATAATAAAGCAAGTTTTAAATCAAGGGCCTCACCAAGAAGGTTGGGAAAGGAAAGAAGAATCCTAAACCCAGCCAACAGTAAGGTCAACTTGTCGTTGTGGAAAAATGCCGTATCAACCAGTGTATAAACCATACACAGATGTAGAATTAGACACTGGGAGGCCATATATACATGAAAGTAATGGTAAAATATACTTAGACTCCCCAGAGAGGGATTTTAAGTATACCAATAGAGAATGTGGGACAATGAACTATTTTTGCACTAATTTTGAGTACACCAGAGACCCGGATACGCGGAAATCTGGACCATTTCCCATACGTGAGCCACGTATAGTGAAGGGAACCGATCTTCAAATGAGACAGAAAAGGTTCGAAGATGCGCACTGAAGAAGGCACTGGGTATGGAAAGCAGTGCCCCCCTGCCCAAGGTCGTCTCCTTGGATCCTGAATGTGGTCTGCTTCTTATGGGGGTCGATGGAATTCAAACTGACATGGGGGCCTAACTACGCTGACCCATGGCAGGGTGAGTACGTCGAGATCAGTGTAGGAAGAAGAGTGATCTGGACCTCCAGCCCTTATATGCACAAGAGGATGAGGTATCGGATGGTGAATCCTGGATGGTATCTCCTCGAGAACCAAAGTCTTCCTCTGCGAACAATCACCCGGGAAATAGAGATCCACCCAAGGCAGAATGGAGGATACCTACTTCCAAGAACAGTGGAACGACCTTTAATTTACCCTGGGAGAGGAGACTGGTTCTACCATGACCGAAAGGCAAAGGTAATGGAGCTGGTGACGCCAAAAGGCCAACCACTATATGCTGAACTATTCCAGCTCCGAGAATCGGGCAGAAGAAACGCCAGAAGTGATGACGAAAGGGCAGGAGACTACCCAGAAGACACCCCTTTCGAGGAGGCCCGAAGAGGAGTGCAAATGAATGCAGGTTTGTTCGCACAAATCGCTGAAGGACCATTGCCAAGGCCAGATCGACTGATCGTGACGTCATGGAAGTGGGTGTGGAGAGGGCTGGACCCAGTGATAGATAGGTACCCAGCTCCCATCTATACGACGTTACTCGAAGGAAGGGTCACTCGGGATGAAGAGGCGGAGCTGGCACGAGCACTGAAGCCCCTCTTCACCGGAGGAAGAACCTGAAGACAGGCCAATCCAGATCCTGAGACCTGGCACCAAGAGGCGGCCCGCAGACGGATCAAGGGGAAACTCAGGACGATGGGACGGTAAAAAGAAGAAGCATTCTGGTCCTAGTCAACAGTAAGATTAGCCTGTCCTTGTGAAAAATGCCGCGTCGACCATATCTGTGTGATGATAAGTATACAGGACGACCATGTATACAGGAATATAATGGGAAAATATATTTGGATCGCCCTGACAGAGATTTTGAATACACCAACAAAGGGTGTGGCACACTGAATTATTTTTGTACCAACTACAAGTATTCTCGAGATCCAGATATTGACCGAACCGGGTCAATAGAAGTATGTACCGAGTGCATAGTAGAAGGGAAAAACCTTCAACACAAGCAGAAAAGATATGAGGAATCGAGGGGTGGTTGGAGGAATCAACCAGTACCAACCTGTCCTATTGCAGGCCCCTGGATTCTGAATGTGGCCTACTTTCCTTGGGGGCAGACGGGGATCAAGCTGACTTGGGGACCCAACTATGCCGACCCATGGCAGAGAGAATATGTTGAGATCAGTGTGGGAGGATTAGTGGTCTGGGCTTCCAATCCCTACATGTATAAGAAACTGAGAAAACGCATGGACGATCCTAATAGGTACGTCCTGGAAAACTGGAATCTTCCACTACGAACGATCGTCCAAGAGAAAAAAGTCCCCACGAACCTAGATGGGAGACAAATGCTTCCCAGAACAGCGGTAAGGCCTGAAGTATGTGAGGGAAGAGGAGAGTGGTACTACCATGAACATAAGGCGAAGTTGGTGGAACTAGTAACTACAGAGGGCCACCCACTGTATGCCGAGTTGCTGCAAAGCCGAGAATCAGGACCGCGCTACGCCGGAGCATGGTATCAACATCGGTACCACTATTCATCAATTTCCCCCTACGAAGCGGCCCGGAGAGGATTGAAGCTGAGACCATTTGATCAATACACCAAGATTGCTCAAGGGCCCCTACCGAAGCCAGCTCGGCTGATCATAACGTCATGGAGATGGGTGTGGCGTGGGTTGGACCCACGGCTTGATAAATACCGCCTTCCCATCTACACAAGGTTATTCGAAGGAAGAGTTTGTGGAGATGAAGAGAAGGAGCGGTACGAAGCACGAAAGGCTATCTTTCCCAAACCACCAGAGGAAGAATCTACAGAAGCACCAAAAGAAGACCCGGGGATGCAATATGTCCCCAAGAAGCAAAAGGTTTATGAGCCTAGATGAAGAATTCGACATGGATGAATGGCATTCACAACCACGACAACGACCACGGAACCGTAAATGGACTTGGATTGTCTAGCGATTAGAGTTTTAGCAGTATTGATAGGATGTGCATCAGTCCAAACTATACTGTATGTTCTTGGAGAAGAACCATGGGCAGAAGCCTATACAGAGATCAGTTATACCTCAACGAAGAGGTTTAATCAGACCTGCGGAGAGGCGCAGCCTAGAAACCTATTCCTACCAAAGCTACAAGCATGGGGGAATGATACCAACCAGACGGCCCTACCAGAAGTGATGAAGCTGCTAGGCCCCGTTCAAGGCAAAGATGACAGCAAGAACCTCACCACAGACATCCTAACCTGGGTTGGAGAAATTGGAACCAACGGCACCGACAACCAGACCACTTTGCAGACCTGGAGAGAGATGCTTGAGGCAGAAGACCTGATCAACGCGACCACGATGGTAGAAAACTGGCAGACCTACTCTGAAGAAATAGGTATCCGGTATTGGATCAGGAATGGAACCAGGATCAAGACAGGTCAGTGCAACTGGTACATCCAAACTCTGAGACCCCAAGATGGTACTGTACGAAGGCATGTGTCGTATGGCCGGGACAGACAACCAAAGGCTACTGGAAATCTGAAGTTGTGTATGCAGCACACCACAAGAATGAGACATGCACCAGAATTCTCCCGTCAGGTGGAATGTTTTGGGGATACTACAACTTCACTTGTGATATCTCACAGCCTCCAGTAGTGACTGAAACCTCAAGCAACGTAACCCGAGCTCCAACCACCATCATTGCTGAAACAGGTTCAGTTTCAGCTACCCAAACACCAGCACCTGGGGTGAGTACAACTACCCAGAAAGCTACTATACAGTTAGTAGATCCAGACTTCAAGCCAAGACGTAACCACTGTCAGAGCCGCTATTGGAACACAATTAAGGACTGTGTAGCAAACAAGTTCTTAGCCTTAAACCCATGTTACTGGAACATGCTCGCAGACTGTAAAACTCAGAATTATCTGGTAATAACGCCAGCTACACAACTGATGTTCTACGTCACTAAAGGCATGTATGGCCCTGAACCACGGGCACACCATGAGGATTGGCTCAACAACACTTTGCCCTGGTTATGGATAGTTCCAGTAAAACACTTTAGAGGAGCATTCCAGAAGGGTTATGCAAGAACTGGCCAGGGCCTGGCAGGACCAACACAAACTGACATGTATGTGCATAAGCTTCCTACACCACCAGAGCTGATGGGGGCCCCAAGAGGGGATTTCCAGAAGATTGACCAGTGTGTAGTGAAGAAAGTAACTGAAGCACTAGATGGAGAAGAGTATGTGAGTAATGGTGCCTCGCCCAGATGCCCATTATGGCAAGAATGGAACAGATACTACGGTACTTGGACCTACAACTGCAGCGGATTGACGGCCAACGACACAGTTAAAGGTATTCTACAAGCCTGGAGTGAAGGACACACCAGAAGTGAATCCTCTACCTGGTGGGGCCTACAGAAGCAAGAGGTCCTTGACTGGGTGGTTCCATGCCTAAGCCAGACCAACAACTACTAGGTAAAGTACCAATATTTGGCTACAGTCTACTCCAAAGAGAGAGATATTTGGCCCCGTGTGTGGAGTAAACCTGAACCCTATGTGAGTCCAAGGCCATGGAGTATGGTATGCGACAGAGCCAACACGACGTGCACCATCGGCCTAGCCAGACAGCATTGCCAGGGGGTTCCAGGATGGGAAGACCACTGCCAAAGCCACTATGGAGATGACTACGAGACCTATGGGTTGGAGGTGAAATGGGTTAAGAAAAGTAGAACATGGAGAAGAGACATTCCTGAGGGAGTGGGATGTGCTAAAGCTATTCTGGGTCATCAGATGATGAACAGAAAAGAGGTGAACGGCAAGATCATTCCACATGTAGCAGATCCAACTGTCGCCATCGCAGAAGGACACGCCTTCAGAAAAAGCCTCTGTGAAGGGAAAGAGACCAGAGGGTTTGAATGGTTGGGCCCCAACAGAATCTACAACAACGGGATCTGCCATTCGCCAGAGGAGCATTGGATGCACTGTGGTCAAGGAAGAAAGGAGCATGAATGCACCTGGTGGGAGAGGGCCACCCTGACGATGAAAGGAACGTTCGAAACAGCCCTAGAAACTGTGATCGAGACCATCGAAGAAGGAGCTTCGGTGGTAGGAGGGTGGATTAAGAGTTTGTTCACCTGGTTATGGCCATATTTGCTGATGATTTTAGCAATAATCATCATAATGGTCGTAATCTACGCAGTCCTCAAGGGAGGGATTGGAGCCGCCTTCACTTCCTGCCAGAAGAACGACCATGCAGGCGCGAAGGAGGAGGCTAAGCAGTCACTCCTCCGGAAGGAGGCGTGGACTACAGTATAAGAGGAGGAACACGGACGCGCCTCAGCCATTCTGCTTGCTGAACTTGAACCAGCCACAGCTAAACCAAGGACAGATTGAGAGGTGACCGCACCCTACAACAGAAAAGAGGAACCATGACTGCTACCCCTGATAACAACAGCACTCGATTCAATGTAAGTGACTTCACTTTAATTTGCAACAAAGCCAGCTTCAAGGAATGCATGGAGTTTTGGGCTATTGAAGTCACCTGGATCATCCACTGCTGCACCGGGGTATGGGCCCTGGACCAGCCGCTGAGATTCATCACCCTGATCCTGGGGCTCGCTGAAGAGGCCCTAGTCAACGTCTACCAATGGTGTGGCCTGAACACCCTGTCCCTGTTCATGACCTAGATCCTGGGACGGGCCAGAATTGACACCACCCGAGTTGGCCTGCTTAAGGGAGCAGGTGTAATCTCCTGGGCGATATTGGATTTCGCTGCCCTGTTCTACAGCCCCCTGAAGTGGATCAGCGTCGCCTACGAAGGGTTGCTAGTGGTGCTGCTGCTAGCATATCTGGTCACACTAGCAATGGCGCTACAAGAAAGAGGAAGAGGGCGTTGGCTGCTCAAGCTCGGCGCCATTACTCTTTGGGGTGTAGGCTGGGGCATTATGGCAGTAATGTATTGGCTGCTGATAGATAGAGGGGTAGTTGGAGTAGTTTGGTTCATGTTGTACGGAGCCCTCTTTCCTCAGAAAGAAGGAGAAGCAAAAAGTCCAGGACGCACACCACCAGTGGTCCTGCAGTCCCCTTGGAGAAGCAGAATGGCACAAAGGCGCGCCCAAAGAGATGTCAGGGCTGAATAAGAAGTGACAACATGCCCTGTTTTGCTCGCTAGCTTGCTATGCTATAACCACTTATATATATATATATATATATGTTAATGAAATCAAAAAGTTTCTATGTCTGCTTAAATTCCAGATGAGTGCAGCCTGCGTTAAATGTGGGGGTACAATTGAAGAGAAGAAATGCCTTTGGGATGTCTCACCCACCTTTTGGTGCGAGACCTGCTACAACAAGACCTTCCCTATTACCACAGCACAAGGCATTTTTTGTAAGAAACCTGAGGCATACCTCCCTGGTGTTGTCCTGGGACACCACATAAGCATACAAGCCACGGCTATCCCAATGGGCAGCTCCATGGTTCCACATCAAGCTAAACCTGCAGATTGGTGTCAAGAGAGCCTGACGGGGTGGTACCTTCCAGTCTATGTTAGATTCTGGAAACTTCCAACTGGAGAAGGTTTTTCTACACCCCACGTCGCAGATGGAAGATGTGTGGCTATTGGGAAACCTTAGAAATTGCCCATGCTACCTGAAGCTCCGCCTGAAGCAGTGACGACTGCAACAGAGGGGCCCTCCCATCCGACAAAGGTACCGACCGAACGGTCCCAAGGCACGCAGACAGAGCCACCGCCACAAGAAATGGAGGTACAGTGGAACTACAACCAGGAGCTCAGTGAAATACTGGAGATGCCACTGCCAGTGATCGACCTCGGTTCTCAACTGCCGCCGGTCTTGTTGCCAATTCCATCGCTGCCTCCGACACCTCTGATGGATGAGCCACCTGAGATATCGGAGACACAGCCTGAACCTGAAGTACTGTGGTGCCGAGACCTGCAGCCTGCTGTGACCGTCCAGGCAGCGACAGATGTCATCGACCGAGCCGTCACACAACCGGCTACGCCCAAACTGGCTGCTGTGCAGGGT
The DNA here is from genome assembly GCF_021347895.1 of Acanthochromis polyacanthus. Taxonomy (NCBI): domain Eukaryota; kingdom Metazoa; phylum Chordata; class Actinopteri; family Pomacentridae; genus Acanthochromis; species Acanthochromis polyacanthus. The sequence continues at coordinate 46,507,178 of NC_067115.1, forward strand.
GTCCAACGACCCGTGATGCCTGCAGTAGCAGTTGTGCAGGGTGTCCAACGACCGGAGGTACCTGACCCATCGGAGTTACAAGTGATCGACAGCTGGGAGCAGTCACTGGGTGATGTGTACATCGTTGAAGAAGTTGTAACCACCGTTGACACCCAGATGCAGCTTGGAGACCTGCTTGATCTCACTGTGCCAGAGGACGATGCTGACCTCTTCCCCTGATTGCTTGGAGTCGCTATCTGTGACCTCAAGAAGGGGCTGTCAAGTGAGATGCAGGTGTTGAGGTCTCAGAGAGCACTCAGGCTCATTATAGCCTTAAGGTAATAAAGGTTTTGAAGCAGACAAATAAAGATCTAAAGAAGAAACATTATAAGTTAACCACCAGCCACGATTTTTTTTCAGTGCAAAAAAATCGCTAATATTCTATTTGTAAATAAAAAATATTCAATTCAATTCAGTTCAGCTTTTTTCCAGACACTGGGTCCAAATACACACACCATAAAACAAGGACACAACAAGACACACACAAAAAAAATACAATCAAAAACAATAACCCGTTAAATGTGACGAGAAATACAGGGAATATTGGACGTGCATCGCGAGGTGCATTTCCTTGAAAACGACCGATTCGTGGATTATATACCGACTTCAGGACATGTTTTGGACAAAATAGTTTACTGGCTTGTTTCGTCTGGATGACTTTTTATGAGGGGCACCTTTTTGCGGCTTCATGTTGCAGAGGAGAAAACTCTGACTGTTGTTTGTTCTTATGCACCGAACAACAGTTCAGATTATTCTGCCTTCTTGGAGTCTCTGGGTGGTTCCTGATGACTCAGCAGTTCTGCTGGGGACTTCAATGCTCAACGTGTTTTGTTGTTGGACTTCTGTGCTCGCCCTTTAATGTTCTGCTCAACTATTTGGTAGAGCACATTTTGATTCACTATATCTTATTGAAAAATGTGTGTTACTTAATTCCACCTGTTTCAGCTATCTCTACCACTCAGTTGAGGTACATTATACTAAAAAAGTCCAGTAGATGTCACTCTATTTCAGGAAGTTAGCACAAGCAAAACTACTCCTCACATTAGGCCTCTTCTTGCTGTGAATTTCATAGGTAAAGTTATACTTTTGACATATTATCATTCCTAAGGAGTTGCTCAAAATAACTGTGTCATTTGAAATGTAAAAAAAAAAAATGTAAAAGGGTCAGATAATTTTTGCAAAACATGCTCTCCCAAATGGTTGATTTGCTGCTTCATGGAAGCGCTAAGCAAATCTAATTAAAATTGATTAGTTACAAAAAAATTAGAACACTTCTGACCATTAATTGATATTCATATGATAATTTTTGATACAATGCCATTATATATGATAAAATAACTTTAGAAGTTGCCCAAAAACATACTTTACCGAATGGTTCAATTGTCCTTTTGTAGTAAAAGTGGTGATGCCGTTTATTTAAAATGATTACATTGGAAAAAAAATGTGGAATAAAAACCTTTTCACATTTTTTGTGAAATAAAAACACCATTACTGTTGATTTAATGCAATTTCATCAATAAATGCTTATGTAAGTGAGGTATTTCTCCATTTTCTCAAGCCATTTCCTGAGCAGATCTGGAGGACAGTCCTGACTCTGGTTCACCCCTAAGCCAAAACGAAGGCAGAAGAATCTGGAAGTTTGAGGAGATTGACACGTTCCAGGTTCCTGATCCAGGTTTTGAGCCCCTGATGCTGTAAAGGCAACATTTCAGAACTTCAAAACACTTGTCACCGACAACATGATGATGATTGAACGTATTGCTCACCATACCAGTCTGTACTCTGCCCAGGAATTGGGGGATCCAGTCAAGACTATTTCTGAGGGTATTGAAGATTTCCTTGCTGTACTACTTTCTAATTGTTGTTTTCACCTTCCCAGCCATAGAGGAGTACTGGCACCACGAGTCATGTTTCAGTGTGATAGCTGATATTATGACAAGTAGGTTTTGACTAGTAGTCACGCACAATTTGAGCAAGTCAACAAACCAGCATCCAAAGTTGGCCGACCATCAACCACCTAACCAATACATGAGTCATCACAGAAGAAACGATATGCCCCAAGACCCTCACAACCACAGCGAGATGTGTGGGTCAACAACTGTGGGCATGTGCCCTTTTACTGTGACAAGCAGGGGCGGTAAAACCTCTGGAAAAGGTGTGTCCAGATGGACGTGCCAGAAATGCATCGCTTTCCTGCACTTAAATTCAAACCAGCAATACTTCATACCATACCACCAGAAACGAAGTGAATCTAATGGCCTAAAACATTTGTGCAGCTTCACTACCAAGCAATCGATCAATTTATTTCTGCTGTAGTCTACAGTTTGAATTTTTTGATATTTTTTTGTATTTGTAAATTTATTTTGATACAGTGACTATTGTAATTCATTCAAATTTGAAAGTAGAAAGAGTTATATATGCATAGAAATGTCAATTATTTCAGTTAAATACCTAAAAATGTATGCAGATTCTTGAAATCATACTTTTACTATGAAATGACTTCTCAACTGTTTGGTAGAGGTCAATATTTTAAAAACCACTTGGTCTATTCATTAAAAAAAACATTGATTGTTGTTATTAGTGCCCCAAAGAGGTAAGAAATATAAAGAAATATTTATTTCATTGCCTATTTCTTGGTGGGGATGTTAAAGGGCTTGGGACCCGAGGGAGGACTTCAACAACTGATGTTAGGTTCTACAGCAGGATTGGTTTGTGTACGGTGTATTCTAGATGACTGATGAAGTGAAGTGAGCATCCTGTGTGTGTGTCTGACTCTAACACACCTCTCATCAGTTATAGCTGCTTGTTAACCACACAGTGCTGAGAGCATAAAGTATGCCAGACTTCTAGTTATTTCTGTGTGTTTCTTTTGTCAAACATGTCTTTTTGTCAGAAGTCTTTGAGAAAGTGGTTTCAACTCAGCTATTGAAATATTTGTCATTAAATAATCTTTTTGAGCCTCTTCACTCAGCTTTTAGGGCAAATCATTCCACAGAAACAGTGCTGACTAAAGTGGTGAATGATTTGCTTCTAGCTGCTGACTCAAAGGCATCATCTGTTCTGTTGTTGTTGGATCTCAGCTCAGCTTTTGATACGGTGGATCACGGCATCTTACTGGACAGACTGGAGAATTATTTCGGCATCTCAGGCCAGGTGCTGAAATGGTTGAGGTCTTACCTGTCAGAGAGATCTCAGTGTTTTCTTTAACAATGTGCTCTCTGAGTCCTGTGCTGTTAGGCATGGTGTACCCCTGTTGTTTTCCCTTTATCTGACACCTTTGGGTCACATTTTGCGCTCCTTTGGGATTTCCTTTCATTGCTATGCAGATGACTACAACTATACATGCCCTTGGTCCCTCAAAGTGTTTTTGACACTGATAAACTCCAGGCCTGTCTCTCAGCTGTTAGGAGCTGGCTATCAACGAATTTCCTGCTCCTGAATTCTGCCAAGACTGAAATGATGGTGATTGGACCTGAAAGTGTTAATCCTCTGCTTGATGACTTTACTCTGTTTTTGGATGACTGTGCTATCATTGTAAAGACAGAGTTAAGAATCTTGGTGTACTCTTTGATAAAACCCTCTCATTTAAATTCCACATTAAAGAGGTGACCAGATTGGCCTTTTTCCACCTCAGAAATATCTCTAAAATCAGACCAAGTCTGTCATTTCAGGATGCTGAGGTCCTAATTCATGCTTTTGTTTCCTCACGGTTGGACTATTGCAGTGTCCTTTTATCAGGTCTGCCAATGAAGAGTCTTCATGGTCTGCAGATGATTCAGAACGCAGCAGCTCACGTTCTCACCAGAACAAGTAAATACGAGCATATTACTCCAGTGCTGGCCTCTCTGCATTGGCTACCAGTTCATGTTAGAGCAGACTTTAAGGTGCTGCTACTAACCTATAAAATTGTAAATGGATTTGCCCCGTCTTATTTATCCAGCCTGCTGAATCTGTATGTCCCCGCTCGGGCTCTCCGTTCTCAGGGGACTGGACTTCTGAATGTCCCAAAGGTCTGTAAAAAGACGGTGGGGGAACGGGCTTTTTCTTTCAGGGCACCTACATTGTGGAACAGTCTGCCTGCTGAAATCAGGCAGGCATCGTCCATTAATGTATTTAAAGCTAACCTGAAGACCCACTTGTTTTCTCTTACATATGAATCCTAAATTGTTTGTTTTACTGATGTCTTTTTTATTGTTCTGTTTTTATTGTTTTTATTTTTATCTGTTTTTATTTATCAGTTTTGATTTCTGTGTACAGCACTTTGACGGAAAGCACTTTACAAATAAAGTTATTATTATTATTATTATTATTATTATTATTATTATTATTATTATTAAATAACTTATGACCTTGCTGTCTTGCACAAAGTGGATAGTCAAACTGAATAAAAACACAAATACATTTAAATACATGATTTCTATCTCATTTAGTAGTTTTTTAACATTATTAAGAGCACTATGAATAATAAAGGACAGATAATGAATTAGCACCATGGAGCAAATCTGTATCTATACAGTTTATGTCTTGAAAAGGTATGACACTTAAATACAAAGACTCCAGGAAGAGCAGCCACAGCTAAACAGTCCATTGTGTGATGGTGATCTAAATTCAACTTCAAAATAATAATAATTTGTCAGCATTGCTGAAGGGTCCAATGGTGGCCACACCAGGGTTTGAACCACTGACCTTCTGATCAGTAATCCAGAGACTGAACCATTGCTTTCATATTCTGTTGTTCACGAATATGGGTTCCTACAATTCAACCAGTTATATTGTAAAGTGTGTTTCATATTTATGCTCCATGTGCCCCTTTTAATGTTGAGCACCTGCCCCTGCAAAGGTCTCTGTACTGCCCTGGGACACATTGTTGGACAGTGGAAAGAGCACTTCGAGGTGATTCCTGAATCCAGCAAGGAAATCGTTTGTGAAGGAGGCAGAGCCTGAAGACTCGGGTTAATCTTCATCCATATTTGTGGCAGAAGCTCCTCGGTGGCTCCAGGTGTGGACGAGATCCTCCCTGAGATGCTGAAGGCTCTGGACATTGTTGGACTGTCTTGGTTGACAGGTCTCTACAATTTCCTGTGGGCATCGGGTACAGTACCTGTGGAGTGGCAGTGGTAGTCCCCATTTTTAAAAAGGAGGACCGGAGAGTGAGTTCTAACTACCAGGTATCACACTTCTCAGCCTTAGTTTACTCCAGGGAGCTGGAAGGGAGGCTCCGACCGATTATCAAACCTCAGATTCTGGAGCAGCAATGTGAATTCTGTCCTGGTCATGGAATGGTGGATCAGATCTTTACTGTTGCAGAGCTGCTGAGGGGGTCATGGGAGTTTGGCCTGCCAGTCTACCTGGACTTTGTGGATCTAGAGAAAGTCTACAACCATGTCCTCTGAGGTGTTCTGTGGGGTACGAAGCACATACGCTGATACGAACCATTCGGTCCCTGTACAACCAAAGTGAGAACTGTGCTTGTTTTTAATGGATGCTGGACTTCTCCAGGGCTGTCCCTTGACTCTGATCCTGTTCATGGACAGGATCTCAAGGAGCAGCAGGATCGTGGGTGAGGAGTTTGGGGACCTCAGGATCTCGTCTCTGCTATTTGCAGATGATGTGGTTCTGTTGTCTTCCTCAGACTGTGACCTTCGTCTCTGAAGCCCATGGAGCGATTTGCCTCAGAGTGTGAAGTGGCAGGGATGTGAGTCACCATCTCCAAGTCCGAGGCCATGGTTCTCTGATGGAAACCATTAGATTGATCCCTCTGAGTTGGGGGACGATTCCTCTGTAGGGTGTCTGGGCTCAGCCTTAGAGATAGGGTGAGAAGATCAGACATCTGGAGGGAGCTCAGAGTAGAGCTGCTGATCCTTCACCTCTAAAGGAACCAGTGGAGGTGGTTTGGACATCTGATTCAGATCCTTCAGGGAGAATTCCTTTGGAGATTTTCCAAACATGTCTACCTAGGAGGAGACCCGGGAGTAGACCCAGAACCCTCTGGAGGGATTATGTATCTCATCTGGCCTGGGAATGACTCAGGATCCTCCAGGAAGAACTGGAAAATGTTGCTGGGAGGAGGAACATCTGGAACGATCTGCTTCATCTGCTGCCTCCACAACCTGACCCTGGATAAGAGGAAGAAGATGGATGGATTTTCTTTTTTCAGTTTGTACCATGATTTTCTGTACCTTTTGGGATTATAAAATATTTTTTGCCCTTTTTTTGAGATGTCCTTTTTCTTCTTTTTTTCCTCCCCCACCCTCCTTCAATCCCCCGATAGTCCAGTCATTGTAGTAATTGTTTAAAGAACAGAAATATGCCCCACTTCACAAACATAATCAATACCGGCATAACTCATATGACAAACTCCACATTCAGTGCTAATGATAATATGATAATAAGGACAATGGTAGAAAATAATAAAAAGGAGGGGGAGAATAAGTAAATAAAAGTAAATGAATAAATGAAAAGCGGAAAAAGAAAAGGAAAAATTAACAAAAACCAAATGCAGAAAGGATGACTCACACACTCACAAATCAGGAAATCATCCCTCAGGAGTACATACACACGTGGACAAAATTGTTGGTACCCCTCAGTTAAAGAAGGAAAAACCCACAATTCTCACTGAAATCACTTGAAACTCACAAAGTAACAATAAATAAAAATTTATTGAAAATTAAATAATCAAAATCAGGCCATCACTTTTGAATTGTTGATTAACATAATTGTTTCAAAAAAACAAACTAATGAAATAGGGCTGGACAAAAATGATGGTACCCATAACTTAATATTTTGTTGCACAACCTTTTGAGGCAATCACTGCAATAAACGATTTCTGTATTTGTCAATGAGCGTTCTGCAGCTGTCAACAGGTATTTTGGCCCACTCCTCATGAGCAAACAGCTCCAGTTGTCTCAGGTTTTGATGGGTGTCTTCTCCAAATGGCATGTTTCAGCTCCTTCCACATATGTTCAATGGGATTCAGATCTGGGCTCATAGAAGGCCACTTTAGAATAGTCCAAACGCTTTTCTCTCAGCCATTCTTGGGTGTTTTTTGGCTGTGTGTTTTGGATCGTTGTCCTGTTGGAAGACCCATGACCCTGCGACTGAGACCAAGCTTTCTGACACTAGGCAGCACATTTCTCTCCAGAATGCCTTGATAGTCTTCAGATTTCATCGTACCTTGCACACTTTCAAGACACCCTGTGCCAGATGCAGCAAAGCAGCCCCAAAACATTACTGAGCCTCCTCCATGTTTCACCGTAGGGACAGTGTTCTTTTCTTCGTATGCTTGGTTTTTGAGTCTATGAACATAGAGTTGATGTGCCTTACCAAAAAGCTCCAGTTTGGTCTCATCTGTCCAAAGGACATTCTCCCAGAAGCTTTGTGGCTTGTCAACATGCATTTTTTGCAAATTCCAGTCTCGCTTTTTTATGACTTTTTTTCAGCAGTGGTTGTCCTCCTTGGTCGTCTCCCATGAAGTCCACTTTGGCTCAAACAACGACGAATGGTGCGATCTGACACTGATGTACCTTGGCCTTGGAGTTCACCTTTAATTTCTTTGGAGGTTGCTCTGGGCTCTTTGGATACAATTCCAACGATCCGTCTCTTCAATTTGTCATCAATTTTCCTCTTGCGGCCACGTCCAGGGAGGTTGGCTACTGTCCCGTGGGTCTTGAACTTCTGATAATATGAGCCACTGTTGTCACAGGAACTTCAAGCTGTTTAGAGATGGTCTTATAGCCTTTACCTTTAAGATGTTTGTCTATAATTTTTTTTCGGATGTCCTGGGACAATTCTCTCCTTCGCTTTCTGTTGTCCATGTTCAGTGTGGTACACACCTTTTCACCAACAGCAGGGTGACTACTTGTCTCCCTTTAAATAGGCAGACTGACTGATTATGAAGTTTGGAAACACCTGTGATGTCAATTAAATGACACACCTGAGTTAAATCATGTCACTCTGGTCAAATAGTTTTCAATCTTTTATAGAGGTACCATCATTTTTGTCCAGGCCTGTTTCATTAGTTTGTTTTTTTAAATAATTATGTTAATCAACAATTCAAAAGTGATGGCTGTTTTTGATTATTTAATTTTCAATAAATTTTTATTTATTGTTACTTTTGTGAGTTTCAAGTGATTTCAGTGAGAATTGTGGGTTTTTCCTTCTTTAACTGAGGGGTACCAACAATTTTGTCCACGTGTGTATGAAGGGGGTTTAGGTTTCAGCCATCGAAATGTAATACACTTAATGGCTGCAGCTAGTAGGATTTGTAAACAAATATGCATTATCTCGGCCTGTGACTCCTTCTGCTATTAAACCAAGGAGAACAACTATGGGTTCTTTGGGTATTTCACTATGAAAGATTTCTTTCAAAGCATCAAAGACCTCCTTCCAATAATCCTCTAATTTTGGGCATGATCACATTATATGAGTATGGTTTCCTATGTGCTGACCACCAATGCCTCCAGCATTTGTCTGACCCTGTTTACTTCCATTTAGCTGTTATATGTGGGGTTTGAAATACCTTGTTATAATTTTCCACCTAAATTCTCTCCAAAATTAGAACTGGTTACTAAATATGCTTCCTCACAACCCTGTGTCCAAGTTTCAATCGAAATAATTTTACCCAAATTCAGTCTCCCATTTGTCTTTAATATGCAGAGTATCATTTGGGTCCATGGATGAAAATATGCTGTACACTTTAGAGACCACTCATTTAATATTGTGATTTGATTGTATTTCCTGGAGAAATGCCTCAAACTGAGAGGGGTTTTTAACTTTTTCATAGTCTTGATGCGTTGTTAGAAAATGCCTCAGTTGCAGGTCTCTATAAAAATTAGTTTGTGGCGTATAAAGTCATGTCTTAGTTGTTCAAAAGATTTAAGCTCACCTTTGGCAAACAATTGGTGTACATATGTAAGACCAAATTGAGACCAGTTTTTGAAACCCATATCACTTTGAGATAAAGTCCTCCAGATATCCTAACTCAGTCAAAGATAGAGAGTTTCTTTGGTAAATTAAAGAATGCTTGTATAGTTTCCAATTTTTCAATGTCATTTTGTCCACACCCATCTGGATATTCTTGTTGTAAATTTGGAAGGGTCCCAGTTCCCACTAGCCCCGGAATTTAGATAATTGCATAATTTTTATTCGAATTCTAGGGCGTTTCCCCTGCCAATATGAAATTTTGATATTAATTTATTTAATCTATCAAATGCTAATTTTGTGACCTCTACCAGCAGCATTTGGAACAGGTAATCTAGGTAGGACATTCATACGTATTGATTCGATGCAACCAAGCATGGTCAGTGGTAGTGTTGTCCAGCGTTCCAGGTCCTCGCTTAATAATTTTGGGGTAATTTGCATCATATAGTTGTTCTAGGGAATGAGGAGAGTGATACCCAAAATACACCATATCTCCACTCCACTTAAACCCGCTTTTATTTTTAATATGTTGTGGTATTTGATCACTAAGGTCAATAGTGTCGGGTTTTTTTTAATATTAACCTTATATCCTGAGATAAAGCATACTGTGAGATCAGTTTTTAAGGTGTGGAATTGTTGTTTCTGGTTCTGCCTAAAAAAAAAAGCAACAGAACATCAGCATATAGCGTAATTTATGTTCTTCTGATCGATTTTAATACCTTTAACTGATAAGTCGTCCCTAATAAGCTGAGTCATGGTTCAATTACTTAATGCGAACAATAATGGCGATAACGACATCCTTGTCGGCACCCCCGTTCCAATGCGAAGTTTTTGTGATCTAAATCCATTAACTTTAATGGACATGAGTGGAGCTGAATATAATGTTCAAACCCACTTATAAACCCAGGACCAAATTTAAACCATTCCAATGTCTGAAATAAATATTGCAAGAACACAGTCAATGCTTTGTATGCATCCAGTGATAGCAACATAGCTTTCTCTCTATTAAGGTTTACATGACTCATTATGTTAAGTGCCCTTGGAGGTTGTCCCCATAAAACCTCCCTGCAATAAAACCGGTTTGATCCGGGTGGATTACGTGATTAATGATTTTATTTACTCTTTTAGAAAGTATGGTGGTAAGTATATGCAGGTCACTTGTTCAGTAGGGACACCCGGTCGATATGACTGACATTTTACTGGGTCTTTACCTTCTTTATGCAGTACCACTATGGTCGCTTCTCTCCATGATGGTGCCATCTCACCAGATTACAATGAGTGATGATATGCTCTGAAAAGGAGTGGTGACAATTTCTTTTATTTTTTTTATAGAATTCATTGATGTACCATCAGGGCCAGGACTTTTATTATTCTTCAACATTTTAATTGCTTCCATTATCTCATGCTGCCTAATTGGTTCATCCAATTCCTTCTCATTGAATCTGTTAATCCAGTTCAGTTTTATATTTCTTAAAAAGGCAGAAAAGACTGTATCATTTACCCAAGTATCTAGATTTTTGTAAAGAGATTCATAAAATTCTGCAAAGCCTCTGCAATTTCATCAGGTTTAGTTAGCACTCGATGGGAATTATCAGTGTTATTTTCAAGATGGTGTTAGAAGCTCGCTGTTTTTCTTAACCTAGTTGCCAGAAGTCGACTTGCCCTGTCCCCATATTCATAATATTTCTGTCTAAGAAACCTCATATTATATTCAATCTTATCATTGATTAGGCTATTATATTCTCTTCTGACTTCTTTTCATTTGTTCAGTATTGTAGGGTTTTGGGTTTGTTTATGTTGTGATGCCAAATTCTGAATAGCTTGTTCCAGTTCTATTTGTCTTGCTTCTCTTTTTTTTCTGTTTGCTGGATAGGCAATAATTCTCCCTCTGAGGTAAGCCTTTGCACAATCCCACAGTACAACCGGTGAAATATCTAGAGTATCATTTGTCTCTAAATAGAATTTCAATTCCGCTGTAATAAAGGAAACAAATTCTTGGTCATCTATGAGAGAAGCATTCAATCGCCACTGTTTAGAAGTTGACCTATTCCCTATATCCCATAATAATTCGATAGGTGAATGATCTGAAAATGTCATTGGTAAAATTTTAATATCCATTATTCTGTGTACTTCTGGGGGCTGCTCAGTGGAGTAGTGGTTATCACTTTGGCCTTGCAGCAAGAAGATCCCCGGTTCAAATCCCGGCCTGGGATCTTTCTGCATGGAGTTTGCATGTTCTCCCTGTGCATGCGTGGGTTTTCTCCGGGTACTCCAGCTTCCTCCCACAGTCCAAAAACATGCTGAGGTTAATTGGTTACTCTAAATTGTCCGTAGGTGTGAATGTGAGTGTGATTGTGTGTCTGTATATGTAGCCCTGTGACAGACTGGTGACCTGTCCAGGGTGTCCCCTGCCATCACCCAAGTCAGCTGGGATAGACTCCAGCACCCCCCATGACCCTAGTGAGGATAAAGCGGTGTATAGAGGATGGATGGATGTATCCTTCTGCCTTGGGGGTAAAAAAAATAATCTATCCTGGAATAAGAAGCATGCCTATAACAATAAAAAGTAACGTCCCTGCTATTTGGATATTTACTCCTCCATACATCTACTATACCCAATTCAGTAGTTTGATATTTCAGCATTTTGCTCATCTGGGAGAGTGGGGTGTTGGACATTGGTTTTATATCCACATATTGTGACACAATGCAATTAAAGTCCCCCCCCCCATAAGTAATATTCCAACACTATGTCGTACCATCATACTGAACACTGTTCTGATAAATCCTGGCTCATCCTCATTAGGAGCATATACATTCATAAGAGAAACCTCTATGCCATCAATTGACCATTTAATAAAATAAATCTTCCCTCTGTATCTTGATGAATTGACGTCAAAGTGAAATTTACTTGTCTGTGTATTAAAATTGCAACCCTTTTTTTCCTTCCAGATGGATGAACGGAGTAGTAGATCTTATCTGCCCAAGATTTCCTAAGTTTGTCATGCTCAAAGTCTGACAGATGCGTTTCTTGCAGAAAGGCTATTTGACATTTAATCTGTCTCAACTGTCTAATATCTTTTTCTTCTTCATGGGGTTGTCAAGGCCCTTCACATTATAAGACTGTGGTGTGTTTTTTGAATTTGGTTTTTGATTAAAAGCAGATTTTTGCTCCTTAAATACCTGCTGTTAACATTGACATTTTGGTCCTTCACTCACCAATTCATTATGACATGATCTGTATTTTCACATATTAAAAATAAAAGCTTGAATCTCTCCTGTCTTAGTGAGAGAGGAAGACAAACAGAGAGGAAGAGGGCGGGCTTTACATGGAGTCACATTAAATAAAAACCATCCCTCAGACAGCTCAGTAGCACAATGGAGGAAACGTCTGTACGATGTCTGCTCTGTAAGTAGAGAATCTGTTTGATTTTACTGATGATGGAGGAGGAAACATGAAAGGTCTGCAGAGGAACTTTAACCATTAACAAGGAAAGTGGACACAAAGAAACAGACTGGGATGAACTTAGAGCCATAAAATGTGTCTGCTTTATACTTTTACTGCTTTATACATCCAGTAACTGAAGACCAGTTTCTAATCTCACTTTTTAAAGCAGAATTGTAGAAATTCAATGTTCAGTCAGGTGCTATATTTACTATTAGAAGATTGTTCTGATCTATAGATGACTGCAAAGTAGCACATGGGTCAACTTTAGGAATGTTCCTTTGTAATCAGTCCATGATCAGAGTGATCAGGAGGCTCTGAGGCTTCTCTGTCCACAGTTATGTTGACGACACTCAGCTCTATGTGTCTGCAGACGAGCCCAGACTGACTGAGCGAGTGTTAAACTGGATTTTAGATAGAAAGGCCTGGATGGAACACATCAGTTTACTGCTGGAAGTTTGGATCAGAGAGAAACTGAGAGAAACTGACCTCCAGACTAGAAACACTCAGACTCAGCTGAAGCTGAGATGGACGAAGTTTGGGAGTCGTTTAGTTTGAAAGTTTATTATTTAGACTTTATTTATACTTTAGCATCTAAACTTTGAATCTGTTATTGTTTTATTCAGTTTTGTTGTTTTGGTTTTAAAAATAATTTTTTACACTTTGAACTGCATATGAATTGATTGATTGATTGATTGATTGATAGTGATTCTTCTTCCTACGCTGCAGATTTCTACTCTTTAACCCTCTGAAGACCAAAACCTGTTGGTAACTTTCAAAGTTCATGTTACCTTTAAAACTAAAACAATGACACCATTTATCAGCCAGAACAGAAGAAATGTCAGATTTTTACCTTTGTGACAAACTTTAAGCAAACCTGATTCAACTTTGAACATATGTTTTTTTCATTTCTTTCAAAAGTGCAAAAAAACCTGCAACAAAACAAAACAAACAATAAAAACTCAAAACCTCTTTCTCATGTCAGGCTTGTAAAATAAATAGCAAACCACTGCAGCTTTTCACACCTGTAACCAGATGTGAGGATGCCATTAAAAGTGGATTAAAGTGTTTCAACTAACAGAAGATGCTTTTAATCAGGATTGTGTGTCAGTACTAAAACATAGGAAAGAAGAAAGCGGATAAAAAGCACTGAGGCGACTTTAATACCTCTGAGAGATTCTCAGTGGGTTTGAGCCAGAGTGTAAATATAAATACTGAAGTGTGCTGATGAAGTTTTAGTTCCCTTTTTCTGACTATTTTTATTCTGTAAAGGAAAAAAAAATCTGTTTTTATCAGTTATAAATAAATAAAGACCCAGACTACTGCCAGAGGACGTCTCTGAGTTCTCTCTCCTTCATGATGTTCTGGTTCCACAGAGCTGCAGGACTTTAGATTAAAAATGAACCACAGTGAAGAAAAATGAGACAGAAGTTAAAACACAAAGAATCTGCTGCATGGAGATCAGACATTATGAACTACAGACCTTAGAATTACCCTGGAATGAAGCTTCCTCACTGATATTTTACATTCTGACTGATTCACTTCAGCTTTATTTACTTTTCTGTGCATAATTCTTTTTATATCAAACTCTGATCAACCTGATGTGATTTCTCTTTAGTTCTGCTCTCACTGATGAGCTGCAGAACAAACCAGGTGAAGCTGAACCTGAGTCCAACAGATCTCAGTTTTTTAAAGAGATTCTGTCTCTGAGCTGTGAGGATGAAGACAGATCTGCTGGATGGACTCTGAGGAGAAACACCACCAGAGGAACCAGAACTCAGTGTGGAGATGGATGGGGAAACCATCTGGTTCCAGCTGTACCATGACCTACATGGTTCCAGGTGACAGTGGAGTTTACTGGTGTGAGTCCATGGAGGCAGCAGCCAGTCAGAGCATCAACCTCACTGTTTCTGGTAAGATGAGCTGTGCAGTCAGTGCTGATGAAGCTGTGTGTGAATGGATGAAATGCTGTAGTTTGTCTCTGTGTTGAGGTGGATCAGTGATCCTGCAGAGTCCTGTCCTCCCTGTGATGGAGGGAGATCCCCTCACTCTGAGCTGTCAATCAAAGCAGGACTCCCCCTCCCAGCTGCTTTCTATAAAGATGGCTCCCTCATCAGGACTGAGCCCGGAGGTCACATGACCATCCTCCATGTTTCCAGGTCTGATGAAGGCCTCTACAGGTGTAACATCAGCAGTCATGGAGAGTCTCCATCCAGCTGGATCTCTGTCACAGGTGAGGACAGGTGTTTTCTGCACCGACTTCAGCAGGTTTCAACATTTATGTGATAATAAAATAAATATCTCTTCAGGGAAACCAACCACCACCTCTACTCCTACATCCACCTCTACTCCTACATCCACCTCTACTCAAGGTTCTCCTGGTTCCTCCTGTTCTTCTCTTTCCTGGTCCTGTCTGTTGCATGTGTGTGTTGTGGTTCTATTGGTTCTGCTGGTTTACTGGTTCTACTGGTGAGACGTCGTGTTCTCAGGAGACCTAAAGGTGAGACAAACTCAAAACAATGTTATAATTAAATGTTCATTAAGATTCTTCAAGTAAATTCTGTCTCTTTGGTTGATTTCAGCTGATGGAGGAGAAGCTGGAGGAGATGACATCACATACAGTGACATCAGAGTATTACATCATCAACAGCAGCCAATCAGACGGAGCAGAGGTAGAGTTTTATGTGCTGAGTGTCCAAAGTTCTTCTGTGACAACATAAATAATTTATTTGACCTTTCTAGAGTCACTCTACAATAAGACGTGTTTCTCCATGAAGAATGTTTCACTGCTTCTTTGTTTCCTTCACTGACGTCTTCTTCTTCAGTCTCCTGGATGGAGTTGTGAGGATCCAGGTTTGACTTCAGACTGTTAGAGTCCGTCCTCAGCAGGATCAGTGTTTCAGCCAATCACAGAGCTGAGGAAGCAGGAAGTAACAGACTGCAAAGCATTCTGGTAGTTGTAGGAATTCCCCCTCAGAGCCTCTTCTTTGTTGTCTCTGCTCACAGATCACCAAGATTTAAACTTATTGCAGCTTTAATCCTCCACATCTTTACCAGAACACAGTTTCTACGTCTGATGATTTATTTTCAGTGTGTTCTTGGTGTGCTGGACTGTGTGTTGTGTCTCCTGTGGTGAGTCTGTTAAAGGAAACCAGCAGCTCTGTGGTCGTCAAGGTTCCTGTTTCTGATCAGAACTCTTTGTTCCACTGCAGGCTGCTCTAAAAACTGTTATTCAGAGAGTTCCTTCCTCTGACCCTCACACAGTTCTACTTTATGTCACACCAACACTTAAGTTCAGTTATCTGTGTTTAAATTCAGATAAAGTTGAAGCGATGCAACACCTTTACATGAAGGCGTTGACTAAATCTAGCAGCTCTGAGGTCAGTGTTTCCATCCTGTACAGCAGCAGAGGTGTTAAAAAGATAAAAACTGTCAAAGTGTGAACTGTACTTGTTGTTGTGTAACACTTGTGTCTGCGGTTCTAACCTGTCTTCCATTCCAGCCTCTATGAAGAGGATCATTGTGTGTCTTGGTTCTGTTCTGGTATCAGCTGTAGAACCTGCAGTGATCTGGATCTATCTGACTTTACAGAGAGCGATCCAGCTGCAGTCTACTCGGCAGTGAAAGGAAGAGAAGACGTCACTTATGGACAGATGGTCTTCAAAGACGGTGGAGGCCGATCAAAGACCAGAGGTACAGCTGCTCTTCTTTGTCTCCATGGTGGTTCAGCTGCAGAACAAGAGTCCAACAGTTGTAGAGACGACCGATAGAGGACACTGGTAGCTTTATTCACAGCTCAGAAACACAGCTGAAGCTGGGGAACGTCTGTCAAACGAAAGCATCAATAACCTGAACTTAAATGTAATTAAGTGTTGAAAACCTGGATAATAATTCACAGAAGTGTCCAAAATTGTGACACTAACATGCACAAATATAAAAACATCTGGACACTAATGCATGGAAGTGTCAAAAAACCTCATATTAATGAACAAAGTGTCACAAACCTGGATAGTAAAGACATAAATATGTCAGGGTTCAGATCTGAAACCAAAGTGCAGACACTCAACACGCAGAAACTGGTTTAAAGTTTATCAAAGTTTTTATTTAACAACCACCAAAGAAAAAGTTGAGCAGCGACTGGCTCAAGTAACAAAGTCAATACAAAAAAGTAGGAATTCACTCTACAAAACCAAAAAACTAGACTTTAACTTGGAACAAAAGGGGACTAAAAATACAAATACTAGCTTAACTTGAAGCTGCACAGGCCCGTATTCGGGCCGAAAATGGCCGGCTGAAGTTTACGGCAAAGCATTTTAGCTTGAAACGGGACGATAGAACACTATACATCCATGGAAAGCTTAAGAGTCTCATGAATCCGCCGGTATAACCACTTTCAGATGTGATTACCACAGCGGGTAATATAAACACATTTCTAAAACAAACAACAAAAGTTTAAAGGGACACATAAAGGGCATAACTTACGTTTCGATGGTCTTTTACCGATCAACGATGAAAATAATCCACAAAAAACGGCCATAATCCAAGAGTAGTCATCCAGACAAATACTAGCAAGTATCATATTTTATCCAAAACATGTCTAGAAATAGTAAATAATCCACAAATAGCTCGGCTCCGTGCGCGTTCCACGTGGCGCATGGTGGCGCTGCGCGTTCCATAATTCACTGCATTTTTATAGCTCAGTGAAGCTGACCCCCCAACCACAGAAAAAATCCAAGCAAACAGGCTGAGTGGTTAGTGTCCTCGTTTGTGCTGATTTGTGCCGTTAAATTTTCGTTTGTGCTGCAGTCATTTTTGAGATATTAAAGATTATTTTTTAGGTCATTCAGAGGTCATCATCCCTAGTTTGCTCCAAAATGAACCAGACTTGTCTACTTTTTAGTGCTTCGTTGTGCTTGATTTGTGCCGTTAAATATTTTCGTTTGTGCTGCTATCGTTTTTGAGATATTACAGAAGTTTTATTTTTGAGCGATGACGTCATCATCCCCCAGTTTGCTCCAAAATGAACCAGACTTGTCTACTTTTTTAGTGCTTCGTTGTGCTGATTTGTGCCGTTAAAATTTTCGTTTGTGCAGCTATAGTTTTTGAGATATTATAAGTTTTATTTTTGAGCGATGACGTCATCATCCCCCCAGTTTGCTCCAAAATGAACCAGACTTGTCTACTTTTTTAGTGCTTCGTTTGTGCTGATTTGTGCCGTTAAAATTTTCGTTTGTGCTGCTATCATTTTTGAGATATTAAAGATTATTTTTTAGGTCATTCAGAGGTCATCATCCTCCAGCTTGCTCCAAAATGAACCAGACTTGTCTACTTTTTTTAGTGCTTCGTTTGTGCTGATTTGTGCCGTTAAAATTTTCGTTTGTGCTGCTATCATTTTTGAGATATTAAAGATTATTTTTTAGGTCATTCAGAGGTCATCATCCTCCCAGCTTGCTCCAAAATGAACCAGACTTGTCTAACTTTTTAGTGCTTCGTTGTGCTGATTTGTGCCGTAAAATGTTAGCGATACCATGTTAGCTAAATCATGTTGCCTATACCATGTGTTAACTTGGAATTTTAACTAAAATGTCGGTATTTTACAAGTGCACTTACCGTGTCTAGAAATCAGATTTGTCTGAAGGTTGTAAAAATGCCACTGAAATAGTAAAATTGTGAAAAGGTCATCCAATGTGTGTGTCTTGTTGAATGGCTGTGAAAGACTGCTATTTTGTGTAGTTCTTAGTGGGGAGGTGCTGAATTTTTTTTTAAAAAAATGTTTCATGCTCCTAAATAAACCTTGAAGCGATTTCATTTATTGTCTTATGACAGAATGTGATTGGCAAAAGTAAATATAAAGCACAGTTCATTAAAAATGTAAATTAGTAACATAACATACATCTACGTTTATTTAACCAAATTTTATTGAACAAATGTACACACAAAGGCACAAAGTCAGTTCAAAGAGACATTTTCCAGCAATAACACAGGTGGAACGTCCTCAGATGTTATTACAGTAGTTCTATACCACATTATATACATTAAGACATTATAAACATGACAGAGCACAGACGTCATCAATTCGGGTCATGTGATCGTCTGTAAATAAAACTTGTAATATCTCAAAAACTATAACAGCACAAACGAAAGTTTTAACGGCACAAATCAGCACAAACGAGCACTAAAAAAGTAGACAAGTCTGGTATATTTGGAGCAAACTGGGGGGATGATGACGTCATCGCCCAAAAATAAAAACTTGTAATATCTCAAAAACTATAGCAGCACAAACGAAAAATTTTAACGACACAAATTCAGCACGAACGAAGCACTAAAAAAGTAAACAAGTCTGGTTCATTTTGGAGCAAGCTGGGGGATGATGACCTCTGAATGACCTAAAAAATAATCTTTAATATCTCAAAAATGATAGCAGCACAAACGAAAATTTAACGGCACAAATCAGCACAAACGAGCACTAACCACTCAGCCTGTTTGCTTGGATTTTTTCTGTGGGTGGGGGGTCAGCTTCACTGAGCTCATTTTTATCCATAATTTTATGAAGCTTTCTGTTAATCCTCACGATCTCGGTCAGAAAATGGCGACTGAACCCTCTGCCTTCGATCCCAACCGCATTTCAACCAATCAAGTGACTCATCGCTGCCTCCGAACCCGGAACAGCCAGCCGTTGCCGAGACCGATGGATCTGGTGACTCTCATCTCTCCACTAAATTCTGAGCAAATCACGTCGGAGGAAACGTTTGACTGACAGGGCATGTAGCCAATGAGCTTGCTGAATAGCCGAGAGGCGGGCTTTCGTGCTCTGTGTGACTTTCACACCTCCTGCTCTCCTGCTGCAGCTGCTTTTCTCTGTCTCCGTCTGTGCCTCTGATTCAGATCAAGATCCACACTGAAGCTTATCTGAAGTGATTTTTTTAGTTCTTTATGAGTTTTTGGAATGAAAATAATGCGAACAAAGGCTAATAAACGACCATATACCATTTTTGCACCGGGTGTACATAGGGTGTCCAAAATTGACATAATTGGGCATATTAGGACAAAAACATGTGTGAAACACTAATTTCTTGTAGTTTTGCTCTGAAATTTTGTCCTGAACTATGTAATACCCCAGGCTGTTGCCTTGTTGTGTTTCAAGCTCTCACAGTGCTGCCACACTAATTTTCAGGTGTTTTATTAGGGAAAAAATTTAGGCGAGAATAAAATTCCTCCTAATTCAGTGTGTTCCAACATAAATAACTCTGTGCCAGTAGCACCTAGAGTAATTCTGACTGCACTGGGTGACAATGCAGGTTGTCAGCTTTCAAAGGAGACCCCAACCATGCCTGTACTCCAAACAGTTCAAGAACAGCATTCGATTTACTTTCTGTACATCTTCAGTAGAAATTTCAGGGGGAAATTGAAAATGGTTGAACTTACAAAACTAACTCCCCTAGCAGGGCGAGGGGGTGGGCAGGTCTGGGAGGTCGGCGTCCAGGGAAATGCATCGGTGTGGGCAAGAGGGTCCACTGAGGGCAACGAGGCAGAAGCTGTTGTATGAGCAAAGGTCTGGAGGAAGAGCAGCAGCTCGACAGGAAAGTAGAATGGTAGTGGACAGAGCAGACCAGTGGGAGATTACAGATTGCTGAGGTAGCTGAAGCTATGAACTGGTGAGGAGTGGAAAGATGAGTCAGGCTTTATTGGACCGGTGATCAGATGCAGGAAGTTCTACAGCTGCTTCCAAGGGGTAGGAGGAGGTCAGGCTGGTCAGGGAAAAAGAACTGTCTGGTGGATTGTCAGGAGGCTGATTGTGCAAATGGGATAAAGGGTTGCAGTTCACCAAAGGCTGGGCTGTGGTCCACGGCAGCCAAGGTGGAACTCCTCTGGAGGCCGGACTGGGAACCAGTGAAGGCCAGGATGTAGGGCAGATACAGGGAGACCTAAGCTGGGCTCAGTGGCAGGACCTCAGTGACATCAAGGAGTGCTGAGGTCAGAGAGAAAGGGGTGCCAGGCAGGGATCCTGACAAAAGAATCTGGATGTTTTTGTAGAAATGTGTGAAAAACCTGGATACTGATGTATAGATGTATCTAAAGGAAACTTTGAGGTGTTTCTGACTCTGACAGTCGTCTGGCAGGCAGAGCTTGACTCTACTGATTTATTCACAGATGTTTGTGTTTAATTTTACTGTTTTTGTTGTTTTGTTGAACAGACAACTAGATATCAGCACCTTTGCATAAAAGTGTGATTCTAAGACGATGTAAAAGAGCAGAAGGACCGATTCTCAAACTGGTCTGAACACAGAAAGAGTTAAAACTCATCTCAGCACATGATACCAGACAGACCAACAGAGAGTCTCAGATAAACCCACAACCATCAGCCAAAGCAGACCACACTGTAGAGAGAAAACAGAACAGTTTGACACCACACCTCACTGGAACCAACAGAAGGAAGCTGCTGCTGTGGTTTTATCTCCTGAGTTGAATTATTCTGAGAATTCAGCAGCTTTGTGGTCGTCTTCTTTACTGTTTCACACGAATAATGTCCAGTTATATTTGGGTTGTTAGTCATTAACAGCAGCAGAAGAAGGTGAACAACATTTATAAAGCTCCTAATGAGTCTTATTATAAAGCTACATGGAAAATAATTAGTTTAACACTGTAAAGTAACCGTGCTGGTGTCAGTAGTGTCACTGAACTGATGTATTTTCTGTGTTTTTTTGTACAGACAGAGATCCAGCTGCAGTTTACTCAGCAGTGAGAACAGAAGAAACCAGCTATGGACAAATAGTCATCAGACCAAACAGGAGCAGAGGTACAGCCGCTCTTTATTCTCAACTTTGGAAAGAAAGAAGAGAAATGTTTCCTGAAATGTTGAACTGTTCCTTAAAAGTCATCAGGGAGAGAAACCACAGGGATGTCCACGAGTACTCAGACCCTGTAGTGACCTTCAAGAATCAGTCCCACACTTCAAAAATATTCTGTCACAGCTTCAGCATTTAAAATAATACTTGGAAAAGTACAGGAGTATTATCTGCAGTATCTGATTATTAATCCTGATGCATCAAATGTTCAGCAGTGTTTTACTATCTGAGCTGTTTTAACTGATCAGCCACAACATTACAACCAGCTGTAGAACATCATGCTGCTTCTCTGCTCACTCCACAGGTCTGAGTTTATTCAGGCTCAGTTCCAAAACAAAATGCATCTGAAACTAATGGGGACACTAGAAATAATCTTCAACCACCACAGACTGTTTACCCCCATCTAATATACAGCTGCTTTTACCTGGATATGGTCCACAAAGAATCAATAACTCTGATATTGATGCACAAAAGAATCAAAATCCTGGACATTAGTGAACAAAGCAGAACAACAATCTGGATATAAATGCAAAAATGATCAATAATAGGGATATAATTTAGAAAAATATCAATAACCTTGGATATAAATGCACAAAAACAAAAAACAAACAAAACTTGATATCAGCCATAAAGATACTGAGTTCTGACATGTTAATTAATAAAGTTTTTACTTCCTGTGCTCATTTTGCTGCATATTAACATGATTGTGTTGTTTTTGTGCAGAGCGGCTTGTTCTCATTCTGTTTTCTCTGTTTGTGTTCAGAGTTTCCACTGGAGCCTCAGGTCATCTACTCATCACTGAAGTAGTCCACCAGTCCAACCAGTGAGCTACTGACCTCTAACTGGTCCACACAGCCAGTCACAACACAGTACATTCACTTTTTATGGAGATTTTAAATGTTCTCACTCAATTAGATTCATGCAAAAGAGTGAAGAAACTGCAGAAACTAAAGACTAAAACCAGAACATCTTAAATGTCTCCTGCTGAACAGAATGTAATGGTAACTAGTCGTTCTGTGTTCTGGTAATTATATCTTATTTATGCAGCAGCGATCAGGTTTCTCTGCAGGATCAATAGTTTGCTTGCTGTTCTTCTCATGTGGTTCTGTAGGTTTCAGACATGTTGGATGGAAACTTTGACTGGTTCTGGTTGGTTGTGGCTAACCGAGGTGTGTGTCTGTTCAGTGTAGATAGCAAAGGAGACACCTACAGAAACTACAAGTGCAGACTATAAACAGCATCACTTTGAAGCTGAAAACTCTGTACAGAAGTGTTTTTTCTTCATGTGTTTGAAGAGTTTTGATTGTTTAGTTGATGATACATCTCCTTGTTTAGTTCAGAAGCTGTTCAAACTGAGAACGCTCCCATCCAGAGAAGCCGTAAATGAGCTTCTTATCATGTATAAAATATCCAGAATAGAATAAAACAACACTGTGAAGTTTGATGTTTGTGGTTTTGCTGTGAGGTCTGTTGAGCTCATTATCAGGACGTCTGCTTCAGTCAGCCTGAGAACATTCAGAGACATCAGCATCTCAGCTTTCACACATTTATTCCAGTTCATTTACTGTGATCCTCACAGACAAGTAGAAAGAGCATCATCTGCATAGAATGAAACAGTGAGTTACAAAGTCAGAATTAAAGAGTTGTGCAGAATTATATTTGATAATATAACTGTGGTGACATTGTAGTATTTTATTTTGGAAATGTCTTCTACCAATCAGTGGAAATATTTGGTTAAGATACAATGATCAGCCACGACATGACCACAGACAGGTGAAATGAATAACACTGATCATATTGGTACTATGTGCAGTTCTGCTGGTACACCTTGGATTCTGGCATCCATGTTGATGAGACCTAGACACCCAAATAAACATTGTCCCAGAACAAGCACACTGCATCATGTAAATGGAAATCCTACATATCACTGGCCTACACCTACAGGAAAATGCACCTTACCACAATGAAAAAACATCAAACAATTGAGAGCATCTTGAGTAACATGACAATCACCCAAGATATTGTTTTGACCCAAACTTCCTAGACCTCATTCTGATCAAGCATCAACAGGAAGTAGTGGAACAAGTTTGATTCCCAGAGGTCCCATTGTACAACCCAGATTACTCAAAGGATCCACTGCCAATGTCTTTTCCAAACCCCAGAAGGACACCCTAAGAGGTCCTCTTGTCCATACCTAATGGTTCAGAGCATTTTTGACAACACAATATTAGGCAGGTGGTCATAATGTTATGCCTTGTCATGTGTGCCTGGAAAAAGCCTTGTATCACTGCTGTTAGCACTCTATGTGTAGGTAGGTTGTGTTGGTGTGTTTCAAGAATCAAGAATCAATCAAGAATCTTTATTGTCATTGTGTTTTCACACAACAAAATTATGGTTGGTGACTCCCAGCCATAGGTAAAAAAAAAAAAAAAAAAGTAGAAAAAGGCACACTATATGCAAATAAAATTTAAAGAAAATACTTAAGAGATATAAATATGTAAACAGAGTTAGTGCACATGAGCAGTAGGATGGGTGTAAAGTGCAGTCTAGTGAAGACTCAGTTCTTTATTGCACATAGTAAGTCTGTTGTGTGTTCAGGGGGAAATGGATGGACAGTTCTGGGATAGAAACTGTTTTTCAGTCTGGAGGTCACAATTTTTATGCTCCTGTACCGTTTCCCTGAGGGAAGCGGAACAAACAGTCCATTTCAAGGGTGGGTGGGGTCGACAGCGATACGTCGGGCCTTCCTCTGGATCCAGCCCGTCTATACTGAGTCCAGGTCTGGAAGAGGACTTCCCACAATCCCCTGTGCCCTTTTCACCACCCGGGATAAGTTCTTTCTGTCCTGAGCTGTGCAGCTGCTGTACCACACTGTTGAACCAAGACAGAAGATGCTTTCTGTTGTAGTTCTGTAGAAGTTTGTCAGGACCTGAGGGAGAGACCAGCACGTTTCAGCTTCCTGAGGAAGAAGAGTCTTTGTTGAGCCTTCTTCAAAAGGTGAGCTGTGTTCAGGGACCAGGTCAGGTCAGATGTAAGGTGGATGCCCAGGAACTGGATGTTGTGAACACGCTCCACCGCTTCCTCTTTGATGAGGAGAGGAGCTGCTCTGTCCTCCTGGATCTCCTGTAGTCCACAATGACCTCTGATTCTTGTTGGTGATCAGAACAAGGTTGTTGTCTGAACACCACTGAATAAGGTTGGATCTCCTGTCTGTAATGGCTCTCATCATTGTCTGATATGAGACCCACTACGGTGGTGTCATCAGCAAACTTCCTGACCGTGTTTGTGGAGTGGTTGGCAGTACAGTTACTGGTGAATAGAGTGAAGATGGCTGGACTGAATGCACCCCTGTGGTGTTCCTGTGTTCAGGACCAGTGTGGAGGATGTCCTGTCTCCCATTCTCACCGTCTGAGGCCTGTTGGTGAGGAACAGTGGCACAGTGATGTGGACAGTCCCAGGTTATGGAGCTTCAGTGTCAGTTTGTCTGGGGATCACTGTGTTAAAAGCTGAACTGAAATCCACAAACAGCATCCTCACATAGGTGTTATAATGCTGCAGATGGGTCAGGGCTGTTATAAGTGTGTTTGTCTCCATTGTTACAGCTGATGCATCCTGGGAAACTGCCAGATTCACTTGTCGGCACTCAGTACTGCACCTGGAGCGTAAAATCCATGGTGTCATTATGGTGACCAGTGGGTCATCTAGCTAGCTAGTGAACTGTGTCCTTTGTGTTGGATTTCTTCTTAAGTTGATCAGGAAACTGGTATTCACAGTGAGTGTTCTGACAAGAGTTTAGGCAGAACCAGGACGTTGACTTGTGTGACTCACAGCTTGCTTCTGTTCTGTCTGAGGACAGGCTGCCCCCTGTTGGTCAAACAGTGAACTGCCCTCCAAAAGAGGTTCCAGAACCAGTTCCAGACTTGAGAGGATCTCCTTAGAGAAGTGATCCATCAGTGGCTAAGTATTCCATTTCAGCTGGTGAAGCCACTAGTGAGTGTAATAAAAAGTCATTCTTCTTTGATAATGGTATGTTAATGGATAAGTGGGTCTCACAGTTAGACAATGCAGCATCTATTCAGGTGAGGACTGGGATACAGTGGATCAGACAGTTATCTGACTTTGGAACAGGAGATCGGTGGTTCACATCCTGGTCAGGGTCCAGTTGTCCAGTGGGGAACCTTCAGCAAGGTCCTCCCTCTTGTTGTATCTACTCTCAGATGTACGTCTCTTTGGATAAAAGCTTCTGCTAAATGAACAGTAAATTGTAATGTGCTACAGTTGGACAGTTGTCATGAACATCTGTGGTCTGGTTATCAAGGTGTTTCCAAAACATATCGCTGAATCCTTCAACATTTCTTCTGAACAAGCATGAAGGCTGATGTACTTTGTCAGAATTTCAGCACTTGTCAGGTTGTGGTAAAACCAGATCAGGTGATGCCCCTCTGAGCCTTTGCTCCTGCTGCTGGTGAGGAATTTCTATTGTAGACTGAGTTGGTCAGTTACCCAGAACAAAGTCTGCTAACCACATTATCTTCACTGTAATTTATGTTTCCACCTGTTTTTCCTGAGTTCATCCCTTTGTGAAAGATTACTGCACCTGCTATTACAAAAGCACTGACCAAGTTCTTCACCACCTTTGGTCTGCCAAACGGACTCAGGAACCAATTTCTTGTTCCAAACATTTCAGCAGACTTTTGGCCACTAGGTGTCTCACAGTCAGTATCCAGAGTTCATCAGCCAGAGTCACAAGAAGCTAGACTAGCCGTGCTAGACAACCCACGGCAACGAATTTAATTCTCTGCCAGGGTGGGTCTAGTTACCCTCCATAAGGCTGGATTCTCCTAAAACTGGCCGGACCAATCCCCATGAAGTGTAGAGTCAGAAGGCGGGTGTAACTAAGTGACGACAGAGGCGCGACGATTCTGACAGAAACAACCGGCGCACAATAAACAGTTATCTTTCGACTCGGCTTTGGCCACAGCCCTTAAAGATTTGAAGCTAAAATTCAACGTGAAAGATAAACGAAGGACGACACTGAAGTGTTTCATTGAGAAAAAAGACGTATTTGGACTTATGCCGACGGGATATGGCAAATCCTTAATATACCAGTTGGCTCCACTGGTTGGGAAGCTAATGGGACTTAGCCACAATCCGCCAGTGCTCTAGGAACTACGTCGTTTACGTCTATTCGTTGCGTTGATTGGTTGTATACCTACCCAACTGCTGCAGAGGGATTTGATAGACAACCTTTTAGCCCGCCTCCCTCCCTGTCGAGCTTCCCTAGACCCTTGTGCCGTCAGAAACATGGGTATAGCATGGCTAGGCTAACAAGAAGCAGCTGAACGCTGGCATCAAACCTTAACGTCCATGTGAAGGAAATACTGTTGTCACACAGAGAAAGACTGGGAGGAAGGTTTGCCTTTAGTCCTTCTTGTCATCCCCACAGGATTCTCTAGGGTTCATTCCAGCTGAACTCTGTTAATTGTGAATAAATAACTCTTTGTTTTCCATTTCTTCCCCCTTTTATCTGATTTAAATGTGAGGGTTTTACAAAGAAGTATAAACATGTTGAGCAGAAACAAACCAAGATGAAAGACAACACTGAACTTCTGTTATTGTAATGTAATAGAACCCAACAAACAGCGGTCAGCGGCGCCATCTGCTGGTGTTTTAACGCTATTACACCACATTCTGACTGCAGTCCTTCAGTCACATGATCAAACCGTGTTGTTGATGTTCAGTTGATGTTTGGAACAGAAATCACATTCATTGGTCTGATTCTGTGTTTCTGGTCATTTAACTGGTAAAAGTCATGAAATAAATCTGTTCCTGAAATAAATAAACAAGAACATTTTTCATGGTTTCCTGTCTTTTGTAAAAAAAAATTTTTTTTTGAGGTTTCATGGACTTTTCTGAATGCTTTGTGTCATTTTAATGTTGGATTGTGTTTTACTCTCTTTTCTAATGTTTCTATTTTCACTTTCAAATGTTCAATAAACAACCGATGAATCCTGATCAAATTGGATCTCAGCTCTTATTCACATCAGTTTGGATTTTAAGGGGCCACTATTCCATTTAGGAGGATGCAGATAATGTTCTTCTTGTGAATGGTTCTGACTGACTACAGCTGCTGACTGCTCTGAGCCAATTTAAACATAAATATAGAAGACTAACTAATGAGGGGCCTGTTTCATGAAGCAGGTTTAGTGAAAACTCTGAGTTTCTTAACCCTGAAATGAGGAAAACTCAGAGTTTTCCGTTTCACGAAGCGAGGTAACTTAACCCTGAGACAGAGGGGTAACTCTAGCCTGTTTCACAAAGAGGGGTAACTTCAACTCTGGGTCAGTTACCGCAGTAACAGACTCTATGACTCTAACCTGGTCACCAGCAGGTTTATCTGAGAAAACCTCCAGTTTCTCTCCATCTCCGCCCTCTTTCAGCCACACGCTGTTTCATTTCCTCATTCAGTCAGTCAGTAAGCGAGCGAGTTTTGGCGTAGAACAGCTTTTATTAACGATCCAGTGGATAAAGGAGCAGCATTACTGCACAGATAATTAAATATTCGTCGGTAGATTGTTATCAGACCGAGCATAAATGTTCTCGCATTTCCGCACAATTATCGGTTTGAGCGGTACCGTTTCGTAATCGTTTCAAGTCCATAATCTACATAAACAACCTAATCCGTCCTTACATTTACATTACCAACCAGTCATGCTCTCACATCCAGCAGATATTGTGTGTTGCGCTGCGGTTCTTTGCAAATGGAAGTTTTTATATGATGTCAGAGATGCAGAGTAAGACAACTGTATGGAGGACAGTCAGAAACGTTTTCCTGAACCTGAAACGACTTTTACTCATCATTGTGGTTTTCCTGGACATAAACCTGTCAGAACATCAAGGAGGATCCACAGGATTGCAGGTGAATGATGCAGAGATCTGTTAAATTCATTTTAAATCATATTCTGTTAATGACATTGTGCTGCAGCCTCAGACTGGGATTAGTCATTTTAATTTCTTTTAGGATTTCCCAGGGAGTGTTTTTATATTTCATCTTAAGCTTCTCCCTGCGGGATTTCACCTAAAAGAAATAACTTAATATTCTACCATTCAGACAGTTATTCCCTGTAATATTATTACGATTACAAAGGACTACATTTAAACTTACGCATTGATCCGGGCTGTTCTCCACGCCGTCTCTCTCTCTTTTGCAGCTGCAGCGGTGTTGCACTTCTTTCTTAAAACGTGTTCAAACTCGCCATATGAGCGCGTTAAAAACTTCCAGTTCAAATGTGGTGAAAAAAACGCAAGCTTTCGCTTCCCTGTTGCCATGTTAACTCATCGAATCAGGGTTCCAATGATGTTGTCTTTTCAGAGTTGTGGTGCACGCGCTTAACTCCGGGTAAAACTAATCTGAGTTGATTAAACCAACTCATATCAGCCATTCTGGAACCAGAAACTCAGAGTTTTCTATCTCAGAGTAGATCAACTCAGAGTTCAGGATTAAACTCAGAGTTTGTTGAACCTGCTTCGTGAAACAGACCCCAGGTGTCTACCTCCTGCAGGAGCTTTAGGTGTGGTCTACCCATCTGCTGCTGCGTTTAGCAGAGCTTCTCCTCATAGCCTACTATTATCTGAGCCTTGCCTCTGATCTCCTCCAGCCCAGGTGTGTGATCGATGGATTTCTGGACAATCAGGTTCAGAGCAGAAGCAATGCAGTTTGTATCGCACATTTTCAATTTCTTGAGACAATTTGACTGTAATTGGTGCTATATAAATAAGATTGAATTGAATTGAATTGAACATGAAGTCATGTCAGCCGGAGCATCAGTGACGAGGGATCTGACCTTGGTTTGGATGCCCCACTCCTCCATCAGAGCCCTCTTCACCTCAGCATCATCTGCTGTGTGGGGAAATGTCCCACTTCCAGCAGCACCGTGGACAGTGTATCCTGTTCTTTACCTAAAAGACAGGTCACAGTCAAGCAGGCGTTAATATGGATGGATGTCCACGTGTCGGCCTTCTGCAGTTCTCTCTCCTTGTCCTCCACCTTTCCCTTCAGAGCTTTCCTGGTGGGGATTATGTAGGTTAGGTCCAAGACACCTACAAACTGTCTGAAGCCAGCATCATTCTCTCTCTCTCTCTCTCTCTCTCTCTCTCTCTCTCTCTCTCTCTAGGTTGGAGATTCAAACTGCTCTTCACACGTTTGGCTGCCAGATGCCACCAGAGAGGTCTGTGTGGAAAAGCTTCCAGTAATGAACCCTTATTTGATACAAGCTTCAGGGCTTCAGGAAGCTTCATTTGGCCATCACTACTTTTAACTCCTGATGGTGTCGTCCAGACGAACTAACTTTAAAGCTGCTGTCCGGAGTTTCCGTTTGTTTTCAATTTATGTATCATTGTTTAACAAAGCTTAAATGTGTTAGTCTAGTTCGATACTATAATATAAAGTTAGTATAACGCGATATGAAAATTTATTCCTGAGCTCCGCCTTCCTCTCATAGACCCCCATGTTATTCCAAAAAGCGCCGGTCGCTGCCGAACAATCAAGTTCGAGCTTCAGCTTTGTCATGCTGTCAATCAACGGTTACACGCACAGCAAGCAAGCCCATGCAGAGGTGGGCGAGCTACGCACTACGCAGCCGCGCGCACATTTGTTTTGCTTGTGGAGGAGAGAGCATCAGGGCTCAGCAACTTCCAGAAAAGTTACCAATCCCACGGCTTGTCAGGCCAAGAGACTGCAGGACGTTTTTTGGCTCGGGGTGCTCGTGTCGCTCCCCGACCACGGCCTCCATAGCCCGCCTGACGGCTTCGTTTAGATGCCCGACCTCTGGAGGAAGATGTTGGGGCGTCTGGGACATACTCTTCGTCAGAGGAGTCATGCAATTCTGAACTCTAGATAGAAATAAATAAACAATGTAACACATATACACGCGTAAATGCACTAAGTTTGATAAACAACGTCATCCAGAGGGATACACAAGTGTAATCACATATTGAAACTTTACTCGTTCGTCCTAGCAGATTCATGTTATTTTGGTATTAGGACAAGTTAGACTCAATACAGCATTCTAACGTAATTCCTTTATTATTTACTAAATGTACTAAATGCAGAAGAGTGGAAAACAGCAAAACAGGCGAGATGCTGCAGCACTCCGGGCACTTCTCTCATGTACTGCACGCATGCACAAATAAAGGGGCGAAATCAGAGGGAGGGACCAACAGTGTTTTGGGAGACGCTGCGATTCAAACTCCGGACAGCAGCTTTAAGGTGCCAGATTCATCACGTCCATGAATGCTGTGTCAATATTGTGGCATTGTTGTTATTTTATTTCAGCTGGAAATCCAACTTTCACCTCCAGACCCTTTCTGTGGACCCCAGAAGCAGACCAAGTCTTCCAGGACCTCAGGCATGGCTTTGCTCCTCGAAGGAGGTGGTCGCACTTTTCCTCTCTCCGTCTCTATCTCTGCTCTCTCCCCCACACCCTCATGTTTCTGCTTGCTACATTTTTGTTCATCTAGTCTGACTTGGAGCAATCTATTGGCACTGGACCTTCGAAACACCGATCATGGAATTGATTAGCTGGTCTCTCAACGCGATTGACAAGATTGTCGGCACAAAGAACACAGGCTTAGGGGAGCCTACCTGCTTGGATGGGAGTTTTGCCTCTGGTTATGTGATCGACGCCTGGGGGAAGTGGAAGGGGGTCATGTGCCTGGCACCCCTATCCGTGGAGGATGTGGAGAGTATTTACATATTCGGATTTATGATGACAGGTCTGTTGATAATTGGCTTGATTGTGGGCCTGAGCTTCCGGAAAATTAGGAGGACCGCAGAGAAAAACGACGTCCAAACGCTGCTGATCCTTGCAAATGATCGGATGAAGGCTGCTGGTGACCAGAATGACGAACTCAAACGTAAGATGGACAATTTGCTTGGTGTGACTGTTGATTTGAGTCGGAGGGTGGATGCTATCGGAGTGAGAATTGCCACAGCTGAGGTCTAAACAAGTTGAGCGGCCAGGGGAGGGTCAAATTGCTTCTTCCCCCGACTAAACAAAGGATACTGATAACATTTCAGCGCCCCTGGAACAATAACAAACTCCTCTGGAAGTTTTTCATGGCCAAGAGATAGCTCTCCTAAACCCTCCCCACTCTCCCAATGACACCTGTTGACTTCTGGACTGGTCCATCCGAGGACGTCTCCATGGCAACCTGCTGTGTTATCACTTCTACCCGCGAACTGAGACATCGGAGGTCTGGGACGGAAGGAGATTGGCTACATACATACACACACACTTGTACTCAATGAACTGAGATGGAGCTCACATTCGCACACACATGCCCATTCCCCCCTCCAGCCTTTCCACTGCGATACACAGTCGGTAAGAATCCTGTGCGCAGCGCACCACCTTATGGCGCAGCACCTGCATAGGTGACTGACCGCTGTGAGGAGCCACCCGTCCAGCACCCCTTATCCTTATCCCATCTGACCTTGTCTAACATCATGCTTTGACTGTCGCGGGTTTGTTTTTTTCAGGTTCCCTTCTCAAATTGAATCTCCCGACTTGGAGGCTAAATTTGATATAAGGAACCTTTTTTTTCATTTTACCCTCTGCTATTATCCCATATCCCGATAAGGATGTTTTGTTTTTATTTTTCTTTAAGATAGGCGCGCTCCCAGCGGTGCTGCAGCCCGAGCTGCCATTGGCAGGACAGCTCAAATGAAATTTCATTGTATATGAAAGTATGCACTGACAATAAAGGTTGATTGATTGATTGATTGATTGATTGATTTCTGCCTCCATCCTGATCCACCCTGCAGTTTATTGTGGAGGTGGATGCTTTGGACACTGGTGTGGGTGGTGTCCTGACTCAGTGTTCTCCTGCTGATCAGAAACTGATCCACCCATGAGCCTTCTTTTCTCACATCTGTCTTCCACCAAGAGGAACTGTGATGTTGGTAACTGGGAGCTGCTGGCAGTAAAACAGGCCTTGGAGTGCTGACATTGGTTTAAAGGCTGCAGAGCAACTCTTCATAATCTGACTGACTATAGAAATCTGGAATATGTGTGATCAGCTAAGAGATTTAATGCTGCATTTAGCCTTTGTTCTGGTTACTTGTCCTCTGTTGGTAAAGGTCACATGACCATCCTCCATGACCTAGTTTCCATGACCTCCTCTGGAGTCACAAACTGAGTGATCCAACTCCACAGGACTGAGGCAGGGACTACGAAATATCACCAACTACAAAGACATCATCGCCACTTTTGCTGATGATCTGAACATCTTCTAAGTTTGTTTCGAGACAAGTATCACACCATCCACGACTGCAGGACCAGATGGGATTACTGGACCTGTCCTGGAAGTCTGTGCTGACCAGCTAGCATCTGTGTTTATGTTATCTTCAACCTCCCTCAGTTTACTTCCCTGAATGACTACCACCCAGTAGTTCTTTATTTTATTTTATTTTTTGTCTGCATTTATTCTCATTGTTTAACTCCATGGAAGGGGTGTCAACACTTTATGAGATTAATGCATATTTTAGTCTTGCAGCCAAATATCTTATTATTTAGTGCATGCGTGTGACCATCACCAGCCCTCCCTGAAAGCTAAGCTGACACTTTTTATTACATTTCCCTGTTTAAGAGCCATGGAGGGCAGTGCTACACCTCAGTGGTGATGTGAGGGGAAACAAAGGGGTGGACAGGACGAGAGGGGATGGACAGGGACAGGGACTAGCAAGCGGTGCTATTACAGCTGAAGAATATCAGGTGTTGTGTTATTCCCAACTAATAATTACCCATCAATAAGACAAACAAGCAAACACATACACAAGAGAACAGAAAACCAAACAAACAATAAATAAATAAATAAATGAAAGAATAATTAGCCAGACAGTACTGAACACCATAGTTGTGGGTGTCATGTTAGTATAGAGTGGAATAGGCCAGATGATACTAGAGGAAGATACTAGAGAAAAGGAGAGAGGGTTTAGTTTGAGATTAGACTCTGGAGAGAGTCTCAGCACATTCCGGCGGGTCCCATCACTGCTCAACAGCGGAACTCGACAGGAGCTGGTGGGACCTGAGCAAACATGCACATGCAAGTGTGAAAGACCCCGAAGCCCAGAACAGCCATCACAGCAATGCAGTGCCAAGCCGACAGGGCACCCCCCCACAGGCCGAGGAGCCACGGGGCAGCGCCCCCAGAGAGCAACCGGGGCCACCGTGTACCACACGGACCCCGAAGACAAGAGGGCGCAGCTACCGACACCCCCAGCACGCCAGAACCGACCCAGGCAGCCCGGGGCAAGTGGACCCACCCGCCACCCAAACCCCAACCCCGCCTGCCCCAGCCCCCACCAAACCCCCACACCCCACCACCCCACCCACCCCCCACCCCCCACCCCCCACCCCCAGGGGGGCCGACGGCCCCAAGCAGCCAGGAAGCCAGACACAGGGGCAGAGCGCCCCACCGAAGGGACGGCAACCAGCCCAACACTGGGCAGGCCGCCACCGGAGGCCGGCCGGAGGGAACCGGAGCCGGGACCCAATGCGAGTCCAGAGGGCAAAAATGGACAGAGCAGTGGGGTCCGGCAACGCCAATGGGGGGGCAACCCACATACCCACCCGCACCAGCCCCCGGGCGAGCACAGCACACCCAAGGCCCCCACATCCCACGACACGAACCAACCCCCCCACCAGGATAGAGCCACCACACACAACCAGCCCGCGCCACAGCCACCGCACCAGCCGGGACCAGCAGGACACACAGGAGAACCCCCACAGGCCATGGCCCCCCGGCCCCGGGGACCCCCAGCCACAGCGACACGGATGATGGTGCACCCCGCCGCCCCATAGCCGTAAAGCCGTATGGGGGCCAGATCCCACCAGAGAGGCCATAACGGTGAAACCCACCCATTATTCTCCTATTAATATGTCTCCCGATCCCTAACGGGAAACATTATCCCAGCACCGTGATAGTGTAACCCTGAGTGTCATGTGGTGCATTAAAAGCGGGGAGGCTGGGGGGGCGTTAGCCAACCCAGACCTACCCCCAAGGTGAGTGTGTGTGGTGCATTAAAAAAAAAAGATTGGAGAGCAGGGGAGGCAGGCAAGAGGGTGATGAGGGGGAGACAGGGCCGTATAGCCCTGCCACCCACCCCACCACAGTGCCCATCGTTCCCACCCTCACGTGCCCTCGGGGCCCTAAATGTTGTGTCCCTATATGTGCCTAAAGGTTGCTATTTACAGTGAGGTGTGAAAAATGTGAAGTGCACAATCAGAGGCAGTCTGGTGTGGATCCGGCCCAAGAGGACAAAGCAGTGGGGGAGGCAGGTAGCAAGACCACCGGTACTGACGCAGAGGGCCCCCAGAGTCAAGAGGCAAGGGACCGGGGAGGGCCCACATGAACCAACTGGCCCAGCTGGCACAAGAACCCCCCGGGAGCTGCAGATCAGAGCAGCGCCCCGGCAGGCACCATAGCCCCAACACAGGCCAGCTGCACGCGGCACCCCACCCCGAAGGGGGGACCAGGCCGCGCCACAAGGAAGCGAGGGCCGCAAGCCGCCACGCCCACCCAGGAGCCGGCACGACAAGGACGCAGGGCTCCCACCCCGCAGCACCCCCGAGACCCCACCCACCCCACCACACCCCAGGACAGCACCAGGCCCGGACGGAGGCCCCCAGCCAGCAGAAACGGGACTCCAGTGGGGGCACGCAGGCCAGGATCAAGGCCTGTGCCCAGGTGGGTCAGAGCCACCCCCCCAGAGAGAACACCCAGCCCCCGCGCCAGACCACCAGCCCGCAGAGGGCCACCGGCCCCCCACGGGAGAGGGAGAGGGGCGGGCAGGCAGGAGAGGAGGGAGGAGGAGGGAAGCGGAGCAGGAAGGGACAGGGGAGCAACGGAGGGGTCGACTCACCCCAAGCCCCCAGGACCAGCCAGGCGCCCAGGAGAGATCAGCCGCCGACACCCCGAGGTCCAGGGAGAGCGTGCAGACCCAGCAGACCCAGAGCTCAATGGGGGAGACACTCGAGACATCCAACACCAGGGAGAGGGGCACAAGCCACCCCGACCCTGCAGAGCCAGAGAGCAACCCCGGGAACCCTAGAGGAAGGTCACCACCAGTGCATGCATACGGTCTTGAAGTCCATGGTGCTATCAATCTTTGAGAATTGTAGTGTTAATAAACTGAAATAAAACAGAGGAAAGTTAGACCACATGCACAGACAGAACAGGTATTACAGATTTTTTTTTTTTTTTTAAATAATGGAGGCAGTGGCATACGTCCACATACAAGCAGGAGCTATAAGTTAATATTTAATGAATTAATAAATGGAGACCATTTTTCTTTAAATGAATCCAATTGTTTTTTCTGGATAGTGGATGTTCTCTCCAGTGAAATGTGTTCTGTGAGGAGGCTCAGCCAATGGATGATGGTGAGGGCTTTCTTATCTTTCCAGTTGACTAAAATAGTTTTTTTGGCAATGGCGATAGCTGCAAGTGTGGGTTGGATGTGGATGTCCGGTAAGGCTGTTAGCGTTAGGTCACCAATTAGGCAAATGTTCGGGGAATGTGGAATCCCACAGCCCAAAATATCGGAGAGTTTCTGTGTGATTAGTGCCCAGAATTGATAGACAGGTGTACATAGCCAAAGAGCGTGAAAATATGTGTCAGCAATGTTTTGGGTGCATTGAGTACATGTGTCTGAGTTAGAGAAGCCCATTTTATATAATTTATATTGGGTTATATGCGTTCTATGAAGAACCTTAAATTGGATCAGTTGTAAGTTGGTGTTTTTTGTCATTTTAAATGTGTTTTCACAGATCTGGGTCCAAAAATCAGAGTCAAAGGATTTGGACAAGTCTTCTTCCCATTTGTGAGTTGGTAGGTGAATAGACTCTGTCTTTGAGAGTAAACTATAAATTTTTGAGAGGTTCTTTTTGTTTCTTGGAGACAGTTTCGTAATATATTTGACAAATTCAGGTGGCTGTAAATCAGTTGGCTGTGGATTAGACTGAAGCGATGGAATTCTACTTGTAAGCGTCTTCTTTACCTGTAGGTAGTGGAGGAAGTTTCCATTTCTTATTTCAAATGTTTGGAATAAGTTTGTATATGTCCTAAATATGTTATCATCAAAAAGGTGGTGGAGGTGGGTGACTCCTCTCTCTGCCCACGTCCTGAAATAAAGAGCTATTTTATTGTTTGCAAAATCAGGGTTGTGCCAGATTGGGGACAGTATGCTGGGTTTTAATTGGGAGCCTGTGACCTCCAATGTTTTCCACCAAGCAGACAAGGTGGAGGCGATCATTGGGTTCTTGAAGCAGGAATGATGTTTAAGGGCAGAAGTGATCAAGGGCAGGTCAGAGATTTTGATCTGGTTACAATCTAACTGTTCTAGTTCCAGCCAGGAGTTATATTCTACATGTGGATGAATCCATTTGGTGATATACTGAAGTTGGTTGGCTAAGTAATAATACATGAAGTTGGGGGCTCCCAGTCCCCCTTCTGATTTATTCCTCTGGAGGGTGGCCAGACTGATTTTAGCCTGTTTGTTCTTTGAATAGAATTTACCAATGGCAGAGTCTAACGATTGAAACCACTTTGATGTGGGTTTCAACGGAATCATGGAAAAGAGGTAGTTGATTTTAGGTAATATTTTCATTTTAACCGTAGCTAATCGTCCCAAAAGGGAGATGGGGAGGTTATTCCATCGCCTTAGATCATCACAGACTTTGTCCAAAAGTGGGGTGTAGTTCAGGTGAACTAGCTCTGAGAGTTTGGAGGAAATATTTATGCCCAGATATCTGATGTTGCCAGTAGGAATAGAATAATTCGAGGTTTGGACTGTGGGATTCCATGAGTTTTCTGTTAAAGGTAATATGATTGATTTTGACCAGTTGATGGAGTAGTCTGAAAGACGTGAGAAGGTTGTAATGAGGTTAAATACTTCCTTCACTGAGGTTTTCGGTTCTTGTAGGTAAAGTAAAATGTCATCTGCGTATAGGTTAATTTTGTGTTCAGTCTCCAAAGCACAGATACCTTTGATATCACTGCTCTGATGTACAGCTGCTGCTAATGGTTCGATAAAGATCGCAAACAATAAAGGAGAGAGTGGGCATCCTTGTCTCGTTCCCCTTTGCAAACTGAAACTTTGTGAAGTGATCCCATTAGTGGTGACTGTAGCCTTGGGTGAGTAGTACAGAGCTGATATCCACTGGATAAAAGACTCTCCGAAGCCAAATTTGCGAAGCACAGCGAAGAGAAAAGACCAATTGACTTTGTCAAAGGCTTTTTCTGCATCCAGTGACATAACGATAGCTTCTTTGTTGTGGTGTTGTGTCAAAGAGATGAGATTAAGAAGTCTTCTGATATTGTTGGTGGAGTGTCGGCCATTTATGAAACCTGTTTGATCATGGTGATCATTGACGGGATAATTTTCTCCAACCTAGAGGCGAGTGCTTTAGAGATAATTTTGATGTCAGTGTTGATTAGTGACAGAGGTCGATAGCTGGAGGGAAGTGTAGGGTCTTTGTCTGGTTTCAATAATAATTTAATTGCAGCTGTATTCATATGTGAACTTATATAACCATTATTTTTAATCTCTGTCACTGTCCTGAAGAACAGGGGTGCTAACATTGACCAGAATTGTTTAAGAAATTCAGCAGGGAAGCCATCAGGACCAGGTGCCTTGCCTGCTGGCATACTGTCTAATGCACACTGTAACTCTTTGATAGACAATGGAGCATCTAGTGTGTCTCTATAATCTGATGTTAATTCAGGCAAGTTTAGATTGTCAAAGTTATGAATATCTTCTTCGTTTGGGTTGACTGTTGATGAGTATAAGCTTCGGTAATAGTTATAGAAAGTCTGATTAATTTCCTGGGGTGACTGAGTGTATTTTCCTGAGCGATCCTGAATTGCTGTTATGAAGGATTTTTCTTTATTGCGCTGGAGTTGGTTCGCAAGAAATTTTCCTGTTTTATTGTTGTGTTCCAAATTATTATATCTCAGCTGTTGTAATAGGAACTCTGTTTTCTTTGATAAGATATTATCGAGTTTTAGTTTAACATTTTGTAGTTCAGACCATAATTGATCACTTGGATTTATTGCATAGTTCTTTAATTTTTTCCTCAATTTCTTCCTGTAGTTGTTGATCCTTTTTTTTCTTGTACGAGGAGTACGATATTATTTTGCCTCTGATTACGGCTTTTCCAGTTTCCCAAAGTAAAGATGGAGATACATCGTTGGAATCATTGTTTTTTAGAAAGTCTGCCCACTCACTTCTTATTATTCGATCAAATTCCTGGTCTTCGAGTAGAGAGATGTTTAGGTGCCAAGTCAGAGGAGGTTTAGGGATGGAATCTGTCTGCAGGCTGAGAGATATTGGTGCATGGTCGCTGATAATGATTGGGTGAATTTTAGTAGTAGCTTTGTGTGCGATAGAGTTATTTGAGAGGAAAAAGTCAATTCTTGAAAATGTTTGGTGCACCTGAGAGAAAAAGGTATAGTCCCTCTTTGTTGGGTTTTTGAGTCTCCAGACATCTTCTAGTCCAAAATCTTTCATATAATCCTGCATGACTTTTGCTGATTGTGGTTGTTTTGCATGTATTGGACTATGAGATCGATCTAGTGACGGGTTTAATACTATGTTGAAGTCGCCACTGATAATGGTTGTTGAGTTAGCAGATAGGTCTGCTAAGTGGGAGAAAACCACATGAAAGAAGGCTGGGTCATCATTATTTGGGGCGGACAGATTAACAATTGAATATAATTTATTAAAGATTGTTGCCTGGATAATAATATATCTGCCCTCTGAGTCTGTTATTGTGCTATTTAAAGTGAAAGGTATTCTCTTATGGATGAGAATGGAGACCCCTCTTTGTCTCTTGTTATAACAAGATGAAAAGATGATATAATTACAATCTAATAGAGATTTTTCTTCTGATTCTACTAAATGCGTTTCTTGGAGGAGCAAAATATCTGCTTTTAATTTGGAGACATAATCCATAATTTTAACTCTTTTTGTTTGTGAGCGTATGCCATGAACATTCCAGGCTACAATATTTAACTTGAACGTAAAGAGAGATGTTCAGTCATTGAATAAATCGCAACATAGAGTATCGTCTGTGTGTGTCCTTGTGAGCTGTTTGTTGCTGTCTGTGAGCTGTGGGCGTTGGAGAGCGATGCACATAGCAACTCAGGATCTATATATACATTATATAATAGCACGACATTGCCTGAAACATTATCAACAAACACATTATAAAACATAGAAGCACAATAAACATGGGGGATACATAGGGTGTAAGTGAAAATGAGGGGGGTGAGTGTGTGAGAGGGGGAGAGGGGTAAAGGAAAACATATAGAGATGGAGAGACAGAAAAGTAGGAGGAGGAGGAGGAGGGGGTTCTCCAGTGGGGAGTGTAGATAGGGAGGGTGACACATTTACCTTTGTGTGATTTTGATTTTTTTTTTTTAATTACGTTTTCTAAACTAAATTAATAAGTGGTATACTAAGTGTTTAAGTCTTTATTATCATTCTTCTTATTATTATTAGAAGAGCCAGGGTGTAATAGAAGTTTCCCGAAATAACTGCCCATCTATGTATAGTTTGTCTACAACTAGTGCGGTCCGTTTACCTTTCTGCCTGTGTTCTTTCATGATGGGGTATAAAACTTTGCGTCTCTCGTTTATTTCTCTGGGAAATCATTCATTCCGTAAGACGTACCTTTCAGCTCCCGTCCTTTGCTCCTTACAAGCACTTTCTGTTGGAAGTGCTCGAACTTTGCGACGATAGGACGGGGGCGGTTTCCTCCTCGGGGTCCAATCCGGTGGATGCGGTGGAAAGTGATGTTTTTAACCGTGTCCGCAGGGATTTTAAGCACTGACACCATGAAGTTTTTTAACCAGGGACTCTGGGTTATCCGGTGTGGATTCAGCGATGCCAGAGAAGATCAGGTTTTCCCGCATACTCCTCGACTGAATGTCCAGGACGGTCTCCTTCAGGGTTTTGTTTTCTTTTTTAAGTGTACTCACCTCTGAAGTGACGGCTGTCAGCGTGGACCGGAGTTCCGAGTTGTCTCTCTGCAGGTCCTCAATCTGCTGGTGAGTGAACTCCAGGGTTGCCTTCAGGTCCTTAATCTCCTGGTGAAGCAGACCAAGGATATCGAGTTTTTTATTAATAGATTAGAGAACAC
The DNA here is from genome assembly GCF_021347895.1 of Acanthochromis polyacanthus. NCBI lineage: Eukaryota > Metazoa > Chordata > Actinopteri > Pomacentridae > Acanthochromis > Acanthochromis polyacanthus. The sequence goes on from NC_067115.1 coordinate 46,547,623, forward strand.
TTACCTGGATATCCGTGGTCTGCAGGTCTTGTGTGTCAGTCGCGGAGTCGACCTTCTTCCTCTTGTTTGGGTTTGGGGTCTGGGTGGCTGGTTCTTCCATCGTGCACCGGATGAAGCAGTCGTCGATGAATCTCTCGAGGTCCTCCACTTTTAGCTCTGCTTCTGCGATCTTGAGCAGGCTACTTAGGTTGTTTTTTTTAATATAAATTAGTCGAGAAAACGGCGATTTGTTTACTTCTACTCTCGCAGCTGGGGGCCGCCATGTTGAATTTTCGTCACTTCTCGCAGAATCTCGCGATCTCACAGCATCTCGTTTCCCTTTCCAAATGATGCTTCACTAGTATGTCACAGTGCTGGGATTTAGGTGGTTTTTTTTGGACAATATTTCTCCAGCTCCTTGGAACACAAACGGACACTTCAACTTTTGAAATACTAGAAAAAAAAAAATTAGAACAAGCGATGTGCAGTGTTGTCACAGTTACTCATATTAAACTTCATCTGTTATGTGCCACTTTATTAGGAGAAATCAGGTCAAAGTATTCCCAGAAAGGGGATAATCTTCTCTTTTTGGTCTTCTTCTATGGAGAAAAAGAATCTCAAACCGATTGTAGGCAAAGATACAGCAGACAAAAATCCAACAAACGTGAACGGGGAATCCATTGCGTTTCGCTGCCCCTTATACTTTGAATTGCACGTCAAACCCATAGATATACATAGAAAGGCTAGATAGCTTACAGACGCTGTGAGCCAATGAGGGCTGACGTCGCTACGCGGCGGCCATCTTACCTAGGGGCTGCTGGCTCACTGATAACATTAATGCCTATGGAGCATGTACTATTTAATTAACCAGAGCTTGCTCCATTTTAACCGAATTTAAACGGTTTGATTTGTTATAAACGCCAGAGATGTCGTTATGTTATTGCATATTTATGGATAATTATAACCATGGACTTTCATATTAAATTTAAAAAGTAGACAGTAGAGCATTAGCTGCCATAGCTGCACACACACACACAGTGAAATTAAATCATCAGTGTTTATGTTAAACATTTAATAGTTTGATATTTTATATTTCTAATTAATACATATATTAAATATAAAGGGGTAAGTTGACCCACATGATATTTTAAACTTAAACTAAACAAATAATGTACATTAAATGAATTGTGATTCATATTGGTTCAGGCTTTTGGTTCATCTTGCCCCATGGCCATCGTTTTGATAAAACCAAATTTAATGATTCAGAATGATCTTTTGCTAAATAATTCACATAGTTCTATACATTGAATATCACTAACATGCATAATGTGTAAGTTTAGACCTGGGTCCATTTGCTTTAGCATAAAAATAATTATACCACAAAAGTCAAAGAATTCCACAGCCAGTTGGAAATGATGTTTGTGTTCTTATTTTAGGGTCTCGTGACAACTCGTGTATAGTTTTAAAGATCAAGGGGATGGTTCGTTCATCTTACCTGCTCTCCCCTACATCCATCCATCCATTCTCGATACACCGCTTCATCCTCGCTATCGCCCCTACATATATTTTATTATACATTTTAAATAAACACATTCAGTAACATGACATCAAGGTTTCTTTTATTAACCGGTGCGCACAATTACAAAACAATTCACCATTCACTCCAAATAAACAGTAACACTAAACCATGCAGCATTTACTCCAAATAAACAGTCAAAACCGTCCCTTCTTAGAGCAACTTCCCATTGCCTCCTCTTCTCTGCGTTTTGGGGAAACCTTAAAAACATGAGAAGATACCCAAGATATATGAATTATTGACAACATTTTACACCCTTCTTACCTTTAACGTTAATGTAAGGACAAAATACTGAGCTAAATGATGACATTGTTGGGGTAATTCATGCTTGAATGCTGTTATGAAAACCTAAATAACAGTAACATGTTAAAAGAAATATTCAATGATTATTATGTAAACAAATGGTAGAAACATTTCTAAAACGTCAGGGTCAAAATAACTTGTATTATAAAAGTACAAATCCACTAAGTCAGTAACAATCATCCTAAATATGTCCCTCAAGTCATTTCTCTACAAGTGAAAGGTGATTCCACAGGCTCTTGTTTTGAAGGAACGTTCATTTGAGCATCCATATGCTGCACTAAAGTGTGGCATCTTGCACTGTAGGGGGGTATTTTTGCAAACACAAAGCCAGCCAGTTACTGCATCACAATGAATCTAAATCTAGGATATATTTCACTAATGAAACAGCTTGGGAATCATGTTAAAATGAAGGAGTAATTATGTCTTTCCCACCTGTATAGAATTAAGTCCAGGTTACTTTGTAATAGTCCAAGTGGCTCACATGTCTCATTCACAACCTCTTGTTTCTTTGCTAGCTAATGCCCAACTGCATCCACACAAATTGTCATTTAAACAAAATATGTTGTTGTCACAAAATTATTATTGGTCTCATGGAAACCTATATAATAATTGAAACTCCCAGATTGCAGCCTTGCAAATGGCTGTAGCAAACACACAACTATGCAGCGATTTTCGAAAAGAAAAACTGCAATTTCAACAGGTCTGCGCGGCCTGAATCATAGCCACGTTATTAAGGTTTTTAATAAACCAAACCGTTTGTAAATCCGTCAAGAATTCAAGAAGTTAAGTGTATTTTTGTTTGTGTCGGTCGCTCACCTTCCATCCACTACTATAGAGCGCTCCGGAACAGTCCCCCTAGGTAAGATGGCCAACCGGTGACGACGCTGGCGAAAGTCCCATCAGCCATCTAGCCTTTCTATGTATATCTATGGTCAAACCCACCAACCAGTTCCTGAACCAGTCCAGCAGTATGACCAGCTCACGAGGCTTCGAACGTCATAATTTTTGACTCCTCCCCTAAATGAAGCAAGCCTCGATACGCGTTTCGTGGAAACGCCCCCTCCATTACTCGACACACACTTCGAAGCCTCGGCACATCTCGTAGCATCACTAGTGGAAAGTATAACTTTAATTTCTTCCGTGGCTCTGTCAGTCTCTTTCTGTCTAATGTGTAGAATGAGCTGTTTAGCTGTTCTATGTTCCTCAACCAACACTGAGGAAAGAGGAGGCAGAGAAGGAGACAGACTGAGACACAGCTGATGATCATGTTATGGTACGGTGGAACTGAACCCAGAGTGAGAGCTACGCAGAGCAGGTGGCATGCAGGTCGAAATTAAACAGGTTTTATTCACAGAATGAATACCAAGTTACTATAATGCCAACACTGGCCAGAAACTCACAACTGGAGAGGGAGGGGGGAGACAGGCCCCCGGAGGGGCGGCAGTAGAGGGGGGAACGTGGCGGCGCTCACGGCGATCCGCGGTCACGTCCTGCAACTCATCTCATTCATACAGATCACCTGCAGCGGCCGTGACGGATCAGACTGCAGGCAGGAAGACACTGAACCAGAGACAATTACAAAGACTAATGCTGTAAAAAATAAATAATCATTCATCACAATCATGATTTTTAGCTTTAACCACTATAAGAGAACAACTGACTGGCCTTTACAATTTAAAAATGCGCTCCCCTGTTAAAAGACAGCGCATTTACGTGTGCTGTTTTCTCTTTATTTTCTCTCTGCTGTTTGGACTAATCTAAAATGAGGACACTTTACCTTACTCTTTTAAATCAGTAAATTTAAGTAAATTTTGCTCTCACACTTGTCTGATCACTCACCCGCTGAGCAGCATGTACCGTAGTCTGCGCTGTGAGGCGTTCAGGAAACATCGGTAAATATTACAACATATCTCTGAAATATTAGAAAAGTATCGAACTTTATCGATATCGAACTTTTTGACCAAAAAGTATCGATATCGTATCGAATCCAAAAAAAGTGGTATCGACCCATCCCTAGTGTAAACAATGGAAAACTTCTTCTGCTCTAGTTTAGCACTAGAGTAGACTCGGTAGATTTGTGTTTGGATACACTGCCCCCTGCAGTTTGGAAGATTTCCAAGCATCAGAGTTAATGATTCCACTTGCCATCTCATATTACATATTTGGTTCCCACGGTGACCGCTGGATATGGCTTGGACGCACACGTCCGGGCCCCTGCAGACTTGGGGTGTGTTCCCCCACATTGCGGTCTCAGTCTGCTGTGTCCGCTTGCCATGGTGAGGTGACCAGTTTAAGCTCCGCTAGCAAAATGCTAATTAAGTTTAACCTCCGTGCTGAATAAATTGTTTTGTGTTTTTAGCATTATCTGGAGGTTGCCACGTGCGCGACTGTGAGAGTAATATCAGTGAGTTTTACCAGCTCCTGCAAATAAACAGCAGATTTGATGCCAAAAAGGGATTATGCTCTGTGTTTGATTATCTACACAATGCAAGAGAAAGTACACAACCACTACATGCGCAGTTAGTTCATGGCAGGGGTGAAAGTAGTTTTAAATTCTTGCCGGAACTATTACCATTATGTCCGTCGATGCTAACCATTGTAAATCCTGTTGAAAGTTTTTCAGCTAATCACAAGAACGTGTGGAATTTCAGGTGTAATTTATTGCTCGTCCCTGGCACAAGCGACGCTTATTGACGTCTATTAACTAGTTGTGGAAAATGTCCCAGTTCAATAAATCAAGCACACCTATTTGCTATTGGCTGCTACTGGGCATAACAATCGCTGTGTTACGGAAGTAGACACGCATGCGCACTCACATACTGCTGAGTGAACTCCGGTCGATAGCAGGCAGCCGGGCGGTGTACCCATAGATACCGGTGGAAGAGCGGCGTACCGCCACCGGATCTTTTCCTGGAACGGCGTTCCACCACCAGATCTTTTGCCGGAACGCACTTCCGGACCGTTCCGGCTTACTTTCACCTATGGTTCATGGGGAAAGGTAGCCTACCCATGCTACACCCATGTTTCTGACGGCACAAGGGTCTAGGGAAGCTTGACAGGGAGGGAGGCGGGCTAAAAGGTTGTCTATCAAATCCCTCTGCAGCAATTGGGTAGGTATACAACCAATCAACGCAACAAATAGGCTGACGTAGTTCCGAGAGCACTGGCGGATTGTGGCTAAGTCCCATTAGCTTCCCAACCAGCGGAGCCGCAGAGCCGATTGGTATATTAAGGATTTATCATATCCCATCGGCATAAGTCCAAATACGTTGTCAAGTGAGATGCAGGTGTTGAGGTCTCAGAGAGCACTCAGGCTCATTATAGCCTTAAGGTAATAAAGGTTTTGAAGCAGACAAATAAAGATCTAAAGAAGAAACATTATAAGTTAACCACATGATTATGCTTGCTGACAAATATATATATTCTAGAGTGTTGATTTGATTAAGGTAATGATTCAGATGATTCAAATGGTTTATTATGTTTAAATTGAGAAGAGTGAAGTTAAAGAGTGTTTCTGTGTAAAGTAATTCTTGTTTAGGCTCTGTGTGTGTATGTGCAGGCCTTAGAATGTGTGTGGGAGCAGGCCTTAAAAAAGCAGAAGTGCAGTAAACAACAGTCACCATGACTCTGCAGCCACAATGACACAGCAACCTCCTCAGAAAAAAGGGAAGTTTGGGAAAACCCAAAAGGGCTGGCTGAAATGTGTATGTGTGTTAAACAGAATGTGGACACTGTGTATTTGCTGTAACAACATGACTTCTGTATTACTGCTGTATGTAATGACAAGTCGATTGCATAAGTTAGGTGGTGTCAGGGGCGTACCTAGCCAGAAATGTGTGTGAGGAGAGAGAATACAAGCGCAGTGCTGCAAGCACAGAACGGGAGACATTCGCCGGAGCTGCAAGAAGAGCTGCAAAGGGGAACTTGGCCGGAGTTCTGAAGAATCTTCACCATCATCTATTGCCCTAGAGACGGGAAGACAACGTGGGACTTAGGCTCCAGAGATCGCTGAGGACATCGTTGGAAGCAAAGTCTTTTTCTGACTTTGTTCAACAAGCGAGGACCACACTCTGCCAAACGGAGAGACCTAAGAGGTTCTGCAGTTATCCAGAAGAGACTAACAGAGGGAAGAACCGACTACACCCGAAGAGGCAAAGGAGGCAACAGCACAGGGCCGTTCCCCTCCCCGGGGCTGGGAGACCCAGTGACCCACCACAGCCTGAAAAGACGAGGGTTCTCCATCACCACCATCCCACAGAGAAGACAGCTGGGGCGTAAGCACTAACGTTCCAGCCGATTCCAAAGATAACTGCCAGACCACGATTGGCTTACGGGATTCCTCCGCTCCCCCTGCTGAGGGAAGAGATCTTTTTATCCTCAAAGAAGACATCGTACTGAATCTACTGGGCAACTGAGGACTCCTCCCAGACACAAGTCAAGATTGGGTGATACGGTAGTGGCCACGCTGTTTGCTCTCTCTCCTAAATTTACTGATTAGAGAAGATTGTCAGGTACGCTCAATTTAGTTATTTTAGTATAATTTTTAATCAGGTATAATTAATTGTTTAATCATGAATTGATGCTGTGCCCTTGCTAAATTTGCTTAATAAAACGCTTTATTGCATTTAAAGAGAAGCCTAATGAAATTATTATAAACCACTGGTTCTGCATAGTGGTAAAAAGTTAAGTAGATTGTGTGCATTCAATCCAATGGTTCTTAAAGGTTACTCAGTCCAATTTGAGAGTGTTTAAACATTACCCCTGAGGTTAGTTTTTTCCAAACCTCTAAAACGAACCCAGGAATAGCACCAAGTGCATGCAGTCCTTAGAGAGAAGCTGCCGATAACAAACGTGATTGATAGATCAATTCTACTACTTAGAAAGGCTGCTTAGTGGGATAGCATTTATCAGATAAGAGGGGTGAGACGTTCGGATGCAAGGCAGTCAGAACCTGGGCGAGTGTCTCTCGACTCCAGCTTAATTATTC